>NW_011889554.1:173779-210738 GCF_000151845.1 Pteropus vampyrus | reverse complement strand
TAATTCCTTGTAGGTTCCTGGGTGATGGGAACATCTTTTGTTCCAAAGAAGTGACTCTTGGTAGACTCCTGGAGGGGGCTGGTCACCAGAAAGACCAACCCATGATTAGAAGCTTGGAACTTTTAGCTCCATCTCTATTCTCTAGATAGGAGAGGGGGCTGAAAATTGAGTTAATAATCAATAATACCTACATGACAAAGTCTCTATAAAAATCCCTAAAAGATAGGGTTCAGGGAGCTTCCATGTTGGCGAATACATTGAGTGCCCGGAGGGTGGTGTACCCCAACTCCACAGGGACAGATGTTCCTGTGCTTGGGACCCTTATAGACCCTGCCTTATGTATCTCTTCAAGTGGCTGTTCATCTATACCCTTTAAACTACCTTTCTGTAATAAATCAGCAATAGTAGATAAACTGTTTTCCAGGGTTCTATGAACTGTGTAGCAAATTATAAAATCTGAGAAGAGGGTTGTAGAAACCTCTGATTTGTAGCCATCTCAGATAGAAGTTGTTAGTAACCAGGGAACCATCACTTGTACTTGGCATCTGAAAGAGGCAGGGAAGTCTTGTGTGATTTAGCCCCTAACCTGCAGACTCTACGCTAACTCCAGGCAGTTAGTATCAGAATTCGTTTGGGGTAGAAACACACATATCTGGTATCAGAAGTGTGGGTATTAGTAGAGGAAAACAGAGTTTTTCCCAGATGGTGAGCCTACAAAACTATCTAACACTCTAGATCAGTATCGTCTAGTAAAACTTTCTTCAGTGATGGAATGTTCTGTATGTGCACTATTCAGTGAAGCAGTGTTAAAATTTATAACAGAGACCTTAACCCAGATGGAACTGGGAGGGCCTGTGGGAGGAGCTATCACACCATATGTCCCTCGTGAAAGCCCATGCAGGAAGAACTCCACGGTTTCAACAGAACTCTATGGTGTAACAACCCTTCCCCTTGACTTCCTCTTCTCCTTTGTAAAAGGGGCTTCCTGTTTCTTCTTTTTTGTCCACATGGCTCATTATGTTTGCATGTCAGATTGCAATCCTTTCCTTTTCCTGAATAAATAATTTTTGGCGATGAAATACCTAGTTGATCTTATTTTTATGGTTGGCAGCAGTCACTAGCCACATGGGCTATTGAGGATATGAGATATGGCTAGTGTGGTTAAGGAAATAAATACCGTTAATTTAAAAGTAAATTTAAACAGCTACATGTGGCTAGTGGCTACCATATTGCACAGTATGTCTCTAGATCACTGGGAGCAAGAGGGTGACGAGTACATGGTACTAAGGTAAAACCAAAATATGTTTCATTTTTTGACCAGTGTACATACACACAGCCAGCATCCTCGTAGGCCAAGGTCTCAGCCTGTTCTTTCCTTTGACTTCACCACAAGAATCAGTTCCATCTGTATTAATACAGGGAAAGGAAAGGCCTTAAAATTTATAGCTCAACAGTTAAAACAGAGTATTGGTTTGTGCATTCATTCTACCTGAAACACTAAGAAATGTATTTATACTAGCAGAAATGATGAACATAATCACAAGACTTCTTCATTACATCATATACAATGCTTTAAAGAAATCCAAAATTTCTAAGGTCGTATTTCGGCCAGAGACTTCTATAAAAGAATCTTAAGTTCCCAAAGTTCTGTCTCTAGCATTTTATTCTTCTTAATGCAAAAAGGACAAAGCCCAAAGTAATTGGTATTAGATCTTTCCATCTCATCAAATCTGTTTCTCGGTTCTGTCCTCTCATTAAACTCTTTGTATCTCTCCTATGGCTCTTACTACTTTCTGTTTCGTATTAGCTATGTAACTATGTAACTATGTAACTAATACAAAACAGCAAGAAATGTATGGAAGATGGGTATAATAATCTTACTTCTCCTACTGGAGAGTAAGTTGAAGTCAAGGACTATATTTTTCATAGCACCAGGCAGAGTTCTTGGCACATAGAAGGTGCTCAAGAAATGTTTTTAAGTTAATTTAGAAATGTTTTGTGTAGGTTATTCACATTCTGTAAAAATTGTTTCTGAAATCTGAAATGGCATAAGATAAATTCTTACCTTGGACAGCAAGCTCACAGTCAGAGTCACGGGAACTCAGGGGCGCCTTCCAGCTACAGCATCTCATAGATAGTAAAGCAGATATCATAATTGCATATAAATTTAAGGTTATAGTAAACTGATTTTTTTTCAGGATTGCATGCTGGTACAATTCTTTGGAAGGCAGTATGGAAATTTTTATCAAAAGCCTTTGATGTAACAATTTTGTATTTGAGACTCTATCCTAATAAAATAATTTTTAAACCGGTTTATTGAGGTATGGTTGATATATAGAAAGCTGTACATATTTAATGTATACAACTTGATGACTTTGGAGATAGTATATAACCATGAAACCATCACAACAATCTGTGCCATAAGCACATCCATCACCTACGTCCAAAAGTTTCCTTCCATCCTCTTTACTCATTATTTTGTGTGTGCGATGAGATCGCTTAACATAAGATCTACCCTCTAAGCAAAATTTTAAGCATATAATACAGTATCGTTAACTACAGGCTCTACACTGTACAGTAGATCTTGGGGATTTATTCCTCGTGCATAACCTAAAATTTATACACAGTGATTTCTCCCTCCAATTTCCCCCTCCCCTCCTTCCTCTGGCAATCACCATCCTTCTCTGCTTCTATGAGTTTGACTATTTTAGATTCCTTATAAAAGTGTCATCATGTAGTATTTGCCCTTCTGTGTTTGGCTTTTTTCACTTAGCATAATGTCTTCAGGGTTCATCCATGTTGTCACAAACTGCAGGATTTCCTTTTTTAAGGCTAAATACTATTCTATTGTAGTAAATACTATACTATTCTAAATATTATTCTATATACTACATTTTGTATATCTATTTATCCATCAATGGACATTTAACTTGCTTGCATTTATTGGCTGTTGTAAATGATGCTGCAATGTGGAGTGCAAATATCTCTTTGAGATAATTTTATTTTCTTTGGATAGATACCCAGAAATGGGACTGCTAGATCATATAGTAGCTCCATTTTTAATTTTTTGAGGAACCTCCATACTGTTTTCCATAGTGGCTGCACCAATTTACATTCTCACCCACAGTGTACAGACATCCCGTTTTTCACTAACCTTGCCAACACATTACCTTTTGTTTTGTTGATAATAGCCATTTTAATAGATATGAAGTGATATCTCATTGTGAATTTGATTTGCATTTCTCCAATGATTAGTAATGTTGAGCACCTTTTCATATACCTGTTGTCCATTTTTATGTCTTCTTTAGAGAAATTTCTGTTCAGTTCCTTTGTCCATTTTGTAATCAAGATATGTTTTTTTGATATTGAGTTGTAGTTCCTCGTATATTTTGGATATTAACTCTTTATCAGCTATATGGTTTGCAGATGTTTTCTCCCACTTCATAGGTTGCTTTTCATTTTGTTGATTATTTTCTTTGTTGGGCAGAAGCTTTTTAGTTTGATGTAGCCCTATTTGTCTATTTTTGCTTTTGTTGCCTTTGTTTTGGGTGTCATATCTAAGAAATCATTGCCAGGTCAAAGTCAAGAAGCTTTTCCTCTGTTTCTTTCTAGGAGTTTTACAGTTTAAGTCGTTAATCCCTTTTATGTTGATTTATGTGTATGGTATAAGATAAGGGTCCACCAATAAAATAATTTAAATACTGGAAAAATGTATATAGAGGATGTTCATTTCTGCCTAATTTATAATAGTGAAAAACTTGAAACAACCCAAGCATTTAACAATAGAATGAGTAATTGATCAGTTAGAAATAGAAAATTGTATCGCTTTTTTAGAAGAGTCCTTATTCACAATGCAGAAGAGTTTTTATTCTTATATTGTGAGAATGTTCACAATATAATATTAAGTAAAAAAAGATGAGAGTGAAAAGTTGGGATAGAAATGACTGATCACTTCTGTTGGTACAATTAGAAGTGATTTTTTTCCTCTTCTTTATTTCTTATATTTTAATTAACGTGAATAGTATGTAATATACAATTGGAACTAATTATTTTCTCTTTTTTAGAGGTAACTCTGACTCGCAGAGACTCAGGACAATCGTCAAACTTCTAAAAAGCCAAACACTCCTAGAGTACATGTTTTGTTTGTTTGGTTGTTTCTTTTTTATGGCAAGTGGGAAGTAGATGGTTTAGCATGTCTTAATCTAGTATCTTGACTTTTAGCAATACACTTAAATGTTCAAGATTTCTGTGACTGGATAAGTGAGGACTTATCAGTGATAAGTTCCAAACTAAACAGCTACACAAAAATGTGAAAAAATATATACATATGCATATATATACATATATGTTTTACAAAAGAATAAATGTTAGCCTTCTTAGGAAAACTAAAGTTAATATAAGCAATGAGATTAGGTCAAGGGCATATTTATATAATAATGTAAAGCCTTATGCTCTAGCATAAGTCTTGCATCTTCTGACCTCCCTATGACAAATCTTTGATTGCTTTCTGGCCAGCAGATTTAAAAAAAAAAAAAAAAGGTCAGCATTTATATAGGACATAGAGGGTAAGAAAAAGAAAATGGCGAGTGGGCAAATGGGAAGTTTGGGATGTAGCTGTGGGGGTGATATTATATTTCTAGCACTCTATTTGTAAATTTAAGTTCCCATTAACATGAAGCTCGGCATAGAGTAGAAAATCAATAAGCATTAAAAGCATAGGGCGTTTATATTTCATCTACTCAGAGTATTTGTTCTTTAGAGTTTCCTTCAGGTGAAATTTGCCTTTTTCTAACAAGGTGTAACTTTAAAGAGTAGCAGCTAAAAAGGGGTTAAAATTGTAGAAAAATCTGAGAAAGGTATAAACACAGTCTTTTCCTGGAGGATTTGCCATTTAGAACTGCAATTGTTTTTAATGCTAGGTATCCTTGGTGGCCAGTGTGCCTCATGAAAGCATAAGAGCTTCAGAGAGCAGGGTTCAAGCACTCCCGAGGGCATGGCTTGTAGCTTTCCATTCATTATGGAATTGAGTCTTGAGAGCCAGTCCCCTGTCTGAGCCCATCGCACTGCATTGCCAGAGTGAGAGAAGAGGTAAGAGGATCTGAAGAGTATAAAATAAAAGACTCTTGGACAGTGATTAAATTTTAAGGGATCTGAATTTTTTAAAATTCATGCCTCATTTGGATAAAAAGAGAGGAGTCAGAGAGCACACTATAGACCAGTAGCTAGGCTGAAGAAAGAGGCAGAAGATAAAGTTGAATAAAATTTCCTATGTAGTATTCTTGGTAGTATACCTATGAATAATTTTCCAGTTCTCTCTCAATTGGTTTCAGAAACATCATCGTCCTTTGCTTCTTTCTGATTTTTCCTACACTTATCTCCTATGTCCTTGGGGAAATACAATAGTTGTCATAATTATGTCGAACATGGCAAAATCACATTTAACCTAACAAAGCCTGTTTGCCTGGAAATAACAAGGCCTTCCAAGTCAGAGAAATTTGCGTTGGGTTCCTCCTCCACTACTTCCGAATTGTGAGTTCTTGGGCAGCTGCTTAACCTCTCTAGTTTTTAGTCTTCTTAGATAGAAAAGGAGGGTGAATGCTACCCACTTCTAAGGATCGTTGTACACAGTGGCCCAGTGGTGCAGGGTAACCACATAGTGATTATCAGTTGTGAATATATGCTCCACAAATAATATGTTTTCAGATCTTTATTTACTTAATATAAACTGTATACTTAACATAATGGTCTTACCTTCAAAATTAAGACCAAATTGGGTAGACAATGCAATGTAATAAACAACCCTAGGACATTTAAAAAAATGAAATGATAGGAATAACAGTAAATAGTATAGGTATCTAGATAAGAAAGATCATAGGGGTGGGCCACGTTCAAACCAATTTCATTTGATCCTCATTACAACTCTGTTATGGAGACAGAGGAAGTGATGAGTGCATTTGACGGAATGGAAAAACCAAAGTTTGGACAGGTCCCAGCTCTGTTTCAGCTGCTGTGAAATGAAGTGAAGACTTAAGAAAATTCTGAAGTTTCTTTCAAGGCTGCAATTCTATTATTCTCTGACTTTCCTAAAGTAAGCCTATTCGGTACTATGAGATTTGACACCAGAACTCATACCTCTTGATTCTTAGCCAAGGACATTGTGCCTAGGCCAGAAGTGCCTGGCAAGTAAGAGCACCTCGCTTCAAAGGAAAATAAAAATTTAAGCTACACAGAAATGTCCTTCCTCCTTTTCTACTGGCATTATTTTTGTATGGGATTAAAATCTCAATACAATGGCTCTGGCAATGTATGTTCAAGTGTGTTCATGCCTGAATAATGATTTCCATCTTTAGACGTCAAAGTACTTTCACTGTGTTGTAATTATGTTCTTACCTGCTCACTGATGTTTATCGAAGCCTCTTTTGGTCTCCTCCACACTCAAGCATTTGTCCATGCCAAAAGAAACAAAGCTCTACACCTCTTAGTCTTACTTCCTTGCTTTTTAGTTGTTTACTCTACTAAAATAAGTCAATTTTGCTTTCCAAAATAAAATTAAAGTTCTACTCTTCCATAGAAGACGAAATAGAAACCTTAGTAGAAGAGCCCATTACACACTTAGAATACTAACAGTAGAAACCAAGTATTTATATTTGTGGGTGCTTCAGTGTATATATATGAACATATCCTATGCCACTATGCCTCTAGTTTACTTTGTGGTTGACTTCTTTAGACTCTAATTTCATCTGAAGTCCAAAGTGGCCTCAGCTCCCCAAAGACCGTAGGGCCTTATTTTGTTCCAAGAGACAATGCCATAGCAATGTCTTGTTTGCCTGGTTACAAAGACTTCCACAGAGGCCAGCATATTCCTAGCAAGGGTTAGCAGGCACTGAATTTGAAATAACTGTAGCATCTCTGTTATTTGGTTTGACTGCTTTTATTCAATGAATCTGTCAACAAGGATGTATAATACTAAATCTCTTATTATATGAATAAGAGGATATATGCTTATCTAACTTTTTTAAGTGGATAAAATTACATTTGCATTAAAGATAAAAATATTGCTTTTGAGCATGCTAAGTCATTTTTAAAAATCTAATTATACTCATTAGATTATAAACATCCTGATGTGCAAAAGTTGTTCTTGTTTTCCTCATCCAGCATCCAGATAGAAATTTTTGCAGAAGTGATGTTATGTGAAGTGTGATCCACATAAACATTAAAAGAAATATGACATATTATGACAGATACTATACAGTGGAAAAACCAGAGGCCTTGAAGATGTGTTTAGGATACAGGTTCTTTTCATTAAAAACTTGGCAATCTGACCAAGTCATCAATTTCTTCCTATGTAAAGTGGTGATAATAATATCTTCAAAGTCTTGTTGTGAAGATTTATCATAAGATTGAATGTAATTATGCATAGATGTGCCTAGCATAGCATTTGGCACATTATAGGTGCTCAAAAAATTTTAATAAATCCGAACTCACTGAATTTAAAAGAACATACTGGAGAATGGACACAAGAAGTTTCTTGGAGGATAAAAATATTGAAGAAAAATTTTTTTAAATGAGGGACAATATAGTTTTTATATTTGGGAATAAGGGGGCTGGCAACATCTCGGAGGTAAATTAGGCCTGAAGGAAGAAGAAAAGAAAAGAGGAAGATTGGAAGGAACGAAAAGTGAGTCCAGTTGAGGGGCACCGGGTATTTTAAGAGTGTCAATTAACCCTTGCTCTTGATGAAGCCATTTTCTGTAAAACAAAATAATAAAGTGATATTTATATATAGAGAGATGCTATTAATTAAACCAAAATAAATTTTAAAGTATTTCTGAATTCATGGCAGCTTTTTTATCATTAGACATATTTTTAATCAAAGGATCTTAAAAAGTAAAACTCCTATAAATACAAGGATCCATATTTTGACAGTCAAGAAGGCTTGTACTGGTTGGAAACCACTTGTTCAGATGGAAGCAACTGAGAGATTATACAACCAAGTACAAGCTCTGCCTTGCCCAAGAAACTCCTTGATTCAAGTTAGACAGACTATGTGTTTCTACTTTCATAATTGCATGCACAAATCGTATATACTTACAAATGAAATTTTACATTTCCCCCAACTGAGGATGTGAAAATGGTGTCACATCAATTATTATACCATGTAGTAACCTCACACAGGGCGACATATGAAACTGAGGCCGAAATGGTCTTTAAGCTGGAGGACAGTGCCCTGAAACTTCAGACAAACTATGACATGAGACAGTAAAATAATCAGAAAATAGAGATGTTGAAAAGTCCAAAGTGCTGAAGGGAAATCCTTCTTCAAAAGACTAATTCTTTGTGTCTTTTTCACTTACAGAGCTGGGCTGAGTTGGTTCCTCCCAGCTAAAACATTGTTTATTTGTTCATAGGTTTCAGAAGCTCATAGTGGGAGTTTCTTATAGTCAGAGCAAGCAATAGGAGTCAAAAGCTTAGGGTCTTATTTTCATTTGTAATACTGTTGTTGACAGTTCCTCTCTCTTTTCCCTGCCAGTTTACCTTTGGTAAAAAAAGGGTAAGAGGCTCTGCCTCTCAAAATTTTAAGCTTCTTAATGAACATATGTTTGTATATGACAATAAGGAGGGAGTAGTCCACATAAATTATAAGAGATGTTAACATTAATTTGGTTCCTGTGTCTAGAACATGTATTAACTTGCTATTAAATACAGGCTTAAGGGTAAATGGGAGGAACATAGCATTCTGCAGTGATGATAGATACATAATATAATCTATACTTATTCTGCTAGTTATAAGTGAACCAATAACTTCAGGACAAAGGAAAAATGGACATTACAGAAGGCACACTTGAACTTCAAAGAGAGTAGATGAGAGGTTAAGGGAAAAGGAATGAAGTCAAGGATCGTTTCTTTGCTAGAAGGAAATACAAAATGTTCAATACACAACTTAGGCAAAGTCAACATCACTATGGTCCTTGTTTACATTTTTTCCTCTTTTCTCTCTTCTGTTAACTCAAAGATTTATTGAAATCTTGCCATCTCTACAGTTCTTGGACTTCATGCCCCTTCCCTCCTGGATCTAACAATTGCTCCTTCTAGTGGTTTCTACACATGCATTGCCTGGAGGCTGGGGGCTGGATTCCATAGTCGCCAAATCCTAAAGGTGAAGGGTGAAGTTTCCTCAAATTGTGGTAAATATTCACATTGTAGATATTTAAAGAAGCAGGGTTTGTCTGAGGTAGGACTGATCTGTAGCCCTACAGGACAGGGGCCAAATACTATTAAACAGGGTCTGCCCATAAGGACACTTCTTGTGAATAACTTGACTTTTTTCTTATCTTTTCTTGGATTATGGTTACAATTATGTTTAGTCAAAAGTTTTTGTTGTTATTGTTTGTCTTTTTAATTTCTTTTTATACAATAAGATCTCTTTATCAACCACCAACTTCTCAGAAAAGTTTGTTGTATCAGAATAGCTTTACATGATAGTATTGCAAGGAATAAATGGTTGGAGAATTTTTTTTTTTTTTAAAGAGAAGTATGGCCTGCCCACATTCACCCTTCTGCTGAAACTGAGCATGATTTTGAGGAGGCTGTGTCCTCATATTCCAGGCAGTAGCTGGCAGCAAAGAGAGGCTTTCCCTTGGCAGAGTTGGGAGAGGTGAGGAGAAGCAGGCAATGCAGTGAAACAGCTTTCAGGGGCTCAAGAGACAAAGTCATCTTCCTCCTAAAACACTGTCAAAGTGAACCTTGAAAAGTGTTTGAGGGGGAGGCTGACATTTGCCTTGCATCTGTTAATTAGAAGGTGAAATCCTCTACTGGGAGTCAGAGAAAGATGTGTTAGGGAGAAGGATTAGACATTTGAGAAAAATGGAAAAAGCGTGAAATAAGTTTGATAGAGGATGGCAGAGAGTTGATGAAGAAAATAAGCAGTATTGAAAATTCAGTTTAGATGGTTTAGTGTCCACTGAGCTGTCTTATTTTCTCCACAAATCCTCTGAAGATTTAGAGATAGGCAACAAGGGAGTTCATCCAGGTTTGCTATTTGGCCAGGCAAAGGAAGAACAACAGGGTAAGAAAGTTAAAGGCATTAGAAAGATAAAAAGGATAAGTGGTAGATCAGAGACTATCAATAAGAAAGGAAAGAATGAGACAATCAGGAGCTGAGAGAGGGATAGAAAGTACAGGAATCTGTAAATTGAAGATATCAATGAGGTCATAGAAGAGTAGATTGAGTAACTGATTAAAGTTTCTGTTTAAAGTCTGAGGTCTGAAAATATTTATAGAGCTGGAGCAATTTCAAGTGACAAGTTCCAGGATGTGTCTACAGAAATGGGTGGCTGAAGTAGAAGAGTCATTGGAAATAATACATCATAAAAATAAATGTCATAAGAGGAAAGTTCATATCATTATAGGTGTATCTCTAAAAACAAGAACGAGCCCAAATAAACAACCTAACGCTTCATCTTAAAAAACTAGAAAAGGAAGAACAAATGAAGACTAAAGTCAGCAGAAGGAAAGAAATCATCAGAATTAGAGCAAAAATAAATAAAATTGAAAAAAAAAAAAACCAGAAAAAATAAATACAACAAAGAGCTGATTCTTTAAGAAGGTTAATAAAATTGACAAACCCCTGGCTAGACTCACTTAAAAAAAAAGAGAAAGGACACAAATAAACAAAATCAGGAATGAAAGAGGGGAAATTACAACTGACATCACAGAAATACAAAGGATCATGCAAGAATACTATGAAAAAGTATGTAACACCAAATTTAATAACCTAGAAGGGACCAGTACTTAGAAAAATACAATCTTCCTAGAAGATCTGGAAAATCTAAATAGACCGATCAACAGTATGGAAATTGAAACAATCATCAAAAACCTACCAAAGTAAAAGTCCAGGACCAGATGACTTTACTAGTGAATTATACCGAATATTCAAAGTTGATTTAATACCTGTTCTCCTGAACTCTTCCAAAAAATCAAAGAGGAGGTAATAGTTGCCAACACATTTTATGAGGCCAATATCACCCTGAGACCAAAACCTTGTAAAGATAACAGTAAAAAAGAAAACTACAGACCAATATCTCCCATGAACACAGATGCAAAAATTCTTGCTAGCGAACTGAATATAGCAACATATTAAAAAGATTATACACCACGATCAAGTGGGCTTCATCTCAGGGGCACAGGGATGATTCGACATTCGCAAATCAATTAATGTGATATACCACGTAAACAAATTTAAAAATAAGAATCATATGATTATATCAATAGATGCAGAAAAAGCCTTCAACAAGATACGGCATCCATTTATGATCAAAACACTTAACAAAATCGGTATAGAAGGGAAGTACTTTAACATAATAAAGGCTATATATGACAAACCCTCAGCTAACATTATACTTAATGATGAAAAACTAAAAACCTTCCCTGTAAGATCAGGAACAAGACAAGACTGTCCACTATCGCTACTGTTACTCATTATAACATTGGAAGTCCTAGCAAGTGCAATCAGGCAAGAGAAAGATATAAAAGGCATCCAAAGAGGAGATGAAGAAGTCAAATTGTCACTATTTAGAGATGACACGATTTGCTATATAGAAAACCGTAAAGACTCTACAAGAACTCTACTAGAAAAAATAAGCATATACACTAAAGTCTCTGGATACAAAATCAACATTCAAAAATCCATAGCATTCCTATACTCTAATAATGAAGCATCAGAAAAAGAAGTGGAAAAAATAATTCCTTTTGCAATTGCAACAAAAAAGAATAAATTACCTAGGAATAAGTTTAACGAAACATGTGAAGGACCTATGTAATAAAAACTACAAGACCCTATTAAAAGAAATCGAAGAAGATACAAAGAAATGTTCTCAGTTGGAAGAATTAACATAGATAAAATGACCATATTACCTAAAGCATTATACAGATTTAATGCGATTCCCATCAAAATCTCATCGGCATTTCTTAAAGAAATAGAACAAAAAATCATCAGATTTGTATAGAAGCACCACAGATCCCAAATTGCCAAAGCCATCCTGAGAAAAAAGAATGAGGCTGGAGGCATCACTCTGCCCGACTTCAAAGCAACAGTCATCAAAATGGCATGGTATTGGCAGAAAAACAGACATACTGACCAGTGGAACAGAATCGAGAGTCCAGAAGTAAACCAACATTTATACAGGCAAATAATATTTGACAAAAAAACCAGAAACATACAGTGGAGAAAGGAAAGCCTCTTCAATAAATGTTGCTAGGAAAATTGGAAAGCCACCTGCAAAAGAATGAAATTAGACTGTTGTCTATCACCACACAACAAAATTAACTCAAAATGGATTAAGGACCTGAATATAAGACCTGAAACAATAAAACGCATAGAAGAAAACATAGGAACAAAACTCAAGGACCTTGGACTTAAAGAGGATTTTATGAATTTGACCTCAAAGGCAAAAAAATTAAAAGCAAAAAATAAATGAATGGGACTACATCAAACTAAAAAGCTTCTGCTCAGCAAAAGAAATCGTCAACAAGGTAAAAAGACAACCATCTCAATGGGAAAATATATTTGGAAGCAATGCCTCCGAAGCAAAATACACAAAGAACTCATACGACTCAATAACAACAACAAAAAACCCCAAATGATCCAATCAAGAAATGGGCAGAGGACCTGAACAGACACTTCTTCCTAGGGGACATACAAATGGCCAACAAATATATGAAAAGATGCTCAACATAGCCAGCTATTAAGGAAATGAAAATCAAAACCGCCATGAGATACCATCTCACACCTGTTAGAATAGCTATAATCAACAGGACAAATGATAACAAATGTTGGTGAGGATGCAGAGAAAAAAGAACCCTCATACACTGCTGGTGGGACCGCAAATTGGTACAGCTGCTATAGAAAACAGTATGGAGCTTCCTCAAAAAACTGAGAATTAATCTAACATATGATCCAGCAATCCCTCTACTGGGTATTTACCCCAAAGACTTGAAAACCCGTATCCAAAAAGATATTTGCACATCGATGTTCATAGCAGCATTATTCACAGTGGCCAGGACATGGAAGCAACTGAAGTGTCCTACGATAGATGATTGGCTAAAGAAGTTGTGGCACATATATACAATGGAATATTACTCAGCCATAAGAAGAGATGAAATACTGCTATTTGTGACAACATGGATGAACCTTGAGATAATCATGCTAAGCAAAATAAGCCAGATTGAAAAAGTAGAAAACCACATGATATCACTTATATATGGGATATAAACCTAAAAGCAACAAATGTACAGGACAAACAGACACTCAGGGACATGGACAATGGACTAGTGGTTACCAGAGCATAGGGAGTGGGGGAGGAGGAGAGAGATAGACAGGGCAAGGAAACTGGAGTTTGGGTAGTAATCACACAATAGAATATATATATGTCAAATTATAACGTACACCTGAAAATTATGTAATTGTATTAACCAATGTTACCCCCAATAAACTTAATTAAAAATGAATAAATAAATAAATAAATAAATGTCTAGGATGTCAAACATGAATATGATGTCATCTTAAAAAATGGATGGATATTGGATGAAAAAAGAAGTGAGGGTGGCAAAGTCTTCAATGAATCGAGAGCAGTGGTGAAGAAAGGTCAATAGTTTAGAGCAAGCAAAGGGCTTGGAATAGTAATGGTAAATAGAACTATCTCCATTGGGGCGGGGAAATTTTCTTTTACAAGAAGGTAGAAGAGAGATAATCTAAAATTGACAGAATGGAACAAACATATCATTTAGTAGTAGAAACCACAGAATTGGTGAGGCTGGCTTGGAGTTTTTCATTTTTTTCTTTTAGAAAATTTTAAATAAAAATGAATTAGCATCTTGTAAATGCCATATAGTTTTTCCTCCTAGCTTGTATTTTTTCTTTAAGTCATGTTTCCTGCCCCTTTAGTTTAAACTAGTTTTAGGCTCTCCATTTTTCTGCTCTGTGCCTGGTAGCATGAATGGTCTTCTTTGCACAGCCCTGTAGTACATTATTATGAAATGCATTATGTACCACACCCAGATTCTTGTGACTCACAATTCCTGGGAAAGATTGAGAGACGTTTAATTGCTCATTCACATCTAAATGATACTAATATTTCATTATTAAAGGCCAATGAGATGGTTACCAGGTACACAACCCCTGAAACAGTGCTAATGAAAGGAGAGTTGAACCTGGTCTCTGCCCTTAACAGCTTCACTGGTTTTCCCCATTTATTCATGTTTATTGAATGTATCTTACACGTCATTCACTCTTAGACATAAAGTTAGTCACTAGAGACATAAAGGTGATCAATTCCTAATCTCTGTTCTCAAGAGGCCATGGTCTAGTGACAGAAACAAATAATTACAGATTTTTGTTAAGGGCTGTAACAGAATACTGCACAGAGTTATGTATGTCTGTGGTAAACGGCTGTAGAGAACTTCACGAGGCTGACAACAGTTAACCTGCATAATGAGTAAGAGAATCGTAGGTAAAAGCTCTAGCAGTTGAGGTGAAAAAGAGCATAGCACAGATGGAAAAAAAAAAAAAACAATTAGTTCAGCTAGACTTTAGCACAGGATGTGTAGAGGAAAGAAGAAAGAGATATCAATGGGAATCTATAGAGGAAGCAGATCCTCAGGGGCCTCAAATGCCATGCTTGGGAGTTTGGATTCTAATCTCTAGAAAGTCAAGGCTATATAATATTTAAAAACATTTTTTTTTGGATGACAACATGAATCGAGAATAGCGCAGGGGGGAGGGTAAAGGAAACTCAAAAGTAGGTCACTTAAAAGATTATTACTAAAGAAAAATTGTGTGGTAAAGAAAAAAGAGAAAATAGATGTTTATAAGGTAGAATTCATTGGACTTGGTGAATGAAATGAACGTTGGAAATGAGAAAAAAGTAGAGAAATTGTAGAATGACTGAGGGGGGTCTTACCCAATTTACTTGGTATCTTGTAGTATCTTGCCAATAATTGTGATTAGAAACTCTGGAGGAGATGAAATTTTGGTTGGAGAATGAAGAAGAAGAGGTTACAGTTGCTGGTTAGGGAGGAGGGAGATGAAAACATCATTTTTCCAGGATGAATTTGAGATGTCTCTGAGAACTCCCAGTAGTGGTCTCTATCAAGTAGTCATTTATGTGAGTCTGGAACTCAGGAGGGAGTTCAGGCTGAAAGTGTAATTTGGAAGTCAGTGTCCAGGTTTTCATTAAGGCCATGAATGTAGATCCTAGATAGAAGGCACAGGTGCTCGGCCTGAAAGGCCTGAGATGAACTTTAGAGCATCCATGAAGCAAACACAGACAATATTATTTTTGTTCCTTTACCTTCTTTCCTGCTACTTTGAAAATTACCTTTGTTGGAAAAAAGAAAAAGAAAAATAGAAAGTATTGTTCTCCTGCCAACATAAGTAGGATAGAAGCAGATGAAATTACAGAGTCAGATAACATACAATCATCACTGGGTGTGGAGAGCATGCACCATCCAAAGGAAACAGCCCTTGCACCACTCCAGGTAATTATTAGCCTGGGAAGTCTTCGTCTTAGTGTTGCCTAATCTTTTGGTGTTTTATGGAAATTTTTTCAGATTTTAAAAACTTGTGCACAAATCAATTTATTCAACAAATATGTTTTGAGTACATACTATGTACCAGGCACTATTCTAGGATCTAGAGATTTTGTAGTGAACAAAGAAGGCAGAGAAGTTCCTTCCCTAGATGAAGTCTACATTCAAGTGTGGGGACACACACAGTAAAAAAAATAAATGAGTAAAATATGTTGTAAGTTAGGTGGAGAGGTTACTCCCAAGGAAATGTAAAGCAGGAGTGTGGGATAGATAATGGAGTGGGTTGCAATATTAAATAGGGTAGCAAAGAAAGGCCTTACTGAAAATGATAAATGACTTAGGGAAGTGAAGGAGCAAGCCACTCAGATATCTATTTTCACGTTCACATAAAGAGAGAACAGCAAAAGTCTCTGAGGTGGGACACTGACCACTGCTTCAAACCCACTGAAGTAGTGAGACCTAGAGGGAGAGTCTGGGAATATGAGGTCAGAGAAGTAGGGGAGAATAGGATCTTACAGGGTCTTGTGGCTGTGGTGAGAGTCTGGACTATTTCCTCGGTGAGATAAGAAGCCAAAGTATGTTTGAGCTGAAGAGCGACTTTGTGCTTACTATGTTGAGAGTATACTTCTACAGAGTAAGGGCAGGAAGCAGGAGATCTAAGAGAAAGCTACTGCAATAACCCAAGCTAAAAATGATAGCTACTTAGACAAGACTGGTAGGGGTGGAGGTAAGGAGACAGAGTCAGGTTTGGGATGTTTTTGGAAGCAGAGACAACAGAATTTGGGGATAGATTCTACATAGGGTGGGAGAGAAAGTGAGGCATCAAATAAAATTCCCAGGAGTTTTGACCTGACCTGGAAGAATGGGTCGTCATTAACTGAGATGGGGAAACTGTGACTTTGAGTGTAGGGTGAAAAATAGAAGTTCAGTTTTTTACCTGCTAGGTTTGAAATGCCTATTAGATCTCCAAGTGGAGTTGTCAATTAGACAATTGGGTATATATGTTTAGAATTCAGGGGAGTGATCCAGACTAGACATATAATTTTGGGAATCATATCGTTTAGACTAGATGTTATCAGGGGAATAAGAGTCAATAGAGAAGAGAATGGGTCAAAGGACTGAGCACTAAAGCACTGTATTTAGAATTTGGGCAGATGAGGAAGAGCCGGCAAAGACAACTGAGAAGACACAGCCAATGAAATAGAAAAACCAAGAGAAAGTGGCATCCAAGAGAAGAAAGTGTTTTAAGAGGAAGGAAGTGGTCAACTGCGACATACGCTGTTGTCAGTGCAAAGAAATGACCACTTAGCAATGTGAGGATCATTAATGACCTGGATAAGGCAGTTTTAGTAGCGTGATTTTTAGTAGAGTAACATGGGGGCAGGTCGTGTGGCAGAAGCCTTATTGGAATAGGTTCAAGAATTAGGAGAAAAATTAGATCTAGAAAGCATGTACAAATCTTTTGATGAGTTCTAAAGGAAGAGAAAAATGGGGCCATGACTGAAGGGAGAAGTAGGTCAAGAGAGGACTTTAACTTTTTGGAAGATCAGAGGAATAATAGTATTTATGTATGTTTGCAGGAAAGACCCAACTGAGAGAGAAAACTGATGATGCAGGAGAGAGAGGAAACAATTGCTGGAAGAACGTCCTAGAGCGTAGAGTGAAAATCCAGAGCCCAAAGGGAGGCCTGGAGCCTTGACAAAGAAGGTGCATAGAGTTCTGTGTCCAGCATGCAGGCCGCCAGTTTGCAAACTCTGCCCATTATATCCGCTCATCCCAGAAATAACTGGACACTTTGAGTCCTTCACAGCAGAAAAGGCTTCCCTTGGAAACACTACCAATATTTGGATTTTCTTCACTGTAGACATTGCCAAGCTAAAGCTGCTGACCCATAATTAGTGGGACTTTGAGAGAATCATGTGCTCTGGAAATGGTCAGTTGGATTTGGTTTGGAATAAAGAAATAAAGACAAACCCTAAATCGACTTCATATTGCATCATCCACACTAGAATTGCTTACATTTCTTTTAGAAATCTTGGTCTTAGCCCATGAGAAACAGATAGCTATGTCATTTCAGCTACTAGATTAAGACTACTGACATTACTCAAAGAAAATGATTTGTCTCTTAAGTTGTGTCGATCTCATCACAGAAATATTTCTTAATTTGGGAGGCCCTACTGGAAACTTAGACGTCATATATTTGAAGTAGTGAAAACTTTCTTTATCAAATAGCACTTCAACTAGAAGGAAAATCATTAGTGCTCTGTGCATGAGACTGAGCACCTGTGATCCTTGACGGCCCTTCTTCATTGGCTGCTTTAGAGAAGGAAGGACAGCTCGCCTTGAGCCAACATGCTCTGCTACTTTATCCGCAGGAAGTACTGGTATGAAACAGCCAACAACCCTAGTTCTTGGCACAAAGTAGGGGCATGAGAAACAGTTATTAATTAATGAATAACAGTTCTGTCTACTCTCTGAAGAATTGCTGCCTCCATTAGACCCTGGATTTGAAATGGTATTTTGTCGTGATTTTATTAAAGAATGTGAGTAGAACCGGAAGATTTTCTTTTATAACTCACGAGCTAACTGGCTTTTCAGGGGACAAGTATGATGCACTTTGTTGAATTTTAGTTATATTTTGCATAAGAAAAGTTTGCTCTCTAAGCCATTTAAAAAGAAAGAGCTAATTCACAGTTTGCCTTTTTTTGCTGGATATTTCTGTCCCTGGAACAAAGAAGATTTTCAATTTATGCCTCTGTACATTCTTTTTCATTGACATATCCAGTTTTTTTTTTAATTTCCTAACCAGATGCTAAAAAAATATTGTTATTTTGGATATAATAGCATCACAGGAAATAGTTAAGCAGTAAAATATATATATATTTATAAAAAGTCACTATATGTATATATATATTTATTGAAGTCGCTGTATATACATATGCATAATAAGTATATATATATATGTACATACAGCGACTTCTGGTTAGAATGATTAAAATGAATATTCATGTTTATTTCTATTCTTTCCCAAAATGACAAGTAAAGTGACAATAAAGACATCTTTTAAAAAGTGTAAAACACAAGGGAATGACAAAGGGCAAGAAGAAGTAGACAGGGGTCTGAATGGTTACTGACTTAGCAGAAATAGAAAGCTAAAACCTAACTGCCTGCAGAGATAGAAGCCAGTCTGTTTATGCTGAAGAATCTCAGAAAAGCTGAGAAGTTGGAGGCATCAAAAACCTCTGAAGACGGGGGTGGGGGTGGGGGGATGAGAGTTCGGAGTAAAAATAGAGGGATAGGTTGAAAGCCTATGTAAAATAGATAGGCCCCAAGGACCCTCCTCATAACCAGAACATCCAGGTGACTAAGCTGGAAGGAGGCAAGGGGTATTAAGTGGTTAAGTCAAGCCAGAGTCATTCTTGACTCTAGGATACCAGAAAGTGAAAGAACAGGGGTAGGAAAGATAAATATTGAATAGTGAGACTCTTGGTCAGACAACAACATATGGGACTATTTCATACGCTGTCGAATTCCCAGCCCAACACCCTACAGTCTAGCCAACCAGAAAACCATCCTGTACCACACACACACAGAGATTTATGACCAGCTTTTTGGAGGCTTACTCTTAAATATTAAAGGAAAGTCATGGAAAGCCTCCAGCATGAAAAACAGAGGCCAAAACTAACAAACGAATGGAGACAAAAAAACAAAAATCAAAAAACAAAAAACCAATACCTCAGACACCCACAGAAGAAAGAAAATACCCCACCAGCAAAACAAAACAAAACTTGTGTAATTAATATAATCGGTTGTAAAGAAAGATATTTTATCTATGAAATGAGAAAAAGGTGTTGGTAAAAAAAAAAAATCAGAGAATTGAGAAAATGAGTGAGAGCTGGTAGTAATCGAAAAGTTCAGCAACAAGAAAAGTTCAATGAAGGATTAGGTAATCGAGTTGAAGAAATATAACAAAAGACAAAGAGATGAAAAATAGCAAAAAAAAAAAATAATAATAGAAAGTTTAGACAACTAATAGGAATTCCAGGACTAATAGTGTAATTAATATGAGATCAAGAAAGACAATACAGAAAAAAAAATTATCAAAAGAATAATATGAGAATACTTCCCAAAACTGGAGGACATAAATTTCTAGACTGACTTTTCCAGCACAGTGAATGAAAAAAAGATTACTGTAAGTCAGATTTTAATAAAATTTCCAAGTTCCAAGATGAAAGAGAAGAAACTGTAACCTTCTAGAGAATAAAATTGGATCAAGTAAAGAATTTAGAGTCAGAATGACAATCAGATTCTGGAAGTTAGTAATCCTGAAAATACATAAATTCCTTCACAATTCTGAGGAAAAGAATTTCAACTTATATTTAAAAACCTAGACAAATGTTCAATGAAGTTTATGGGAAGGACAAAGATTTTTCAAAAAGAAAAAAAGAAAAAAAAAGAAAATGACCTCCCAGGCTCCCTTGCTTCCCCCCGCCCCACGGGAAGCTATTGGAGAACATAGACCAACAAAACAGGGGAAACACAAGAAAAAGGAAGACAAGGGGGCAGGAAGCAGGAAATCCAATAATAATAATAACGAAAGAGGCCACGATAAATTCACAGCACCATAAGAAAAGAAAGTCTCTAGAATATAGAAGTATAGATTGGTAGAAGATAATGAAGAACTACAAACAGTCCATACTCCAAGAAAAAGAAGAAATATATGGAACTCACAGTTTGTTTAATGTCTGGTCATATTTTAAGGAATAGCATGATTCTGTGCAAAGTTAAGGTATGATTCTGTGAAAGGTACATAGGAAAACTGAGCAAACAGCAGAATGAGGCGATTATCAATGGAAAGAAATATAAAAAGATTAGCATAAAAAAGGAAATTTAATAATGCAGTATATGCTAATCTGTTAACAATGTTTACATAGTACTAATATATAAGCTTCAAATGTTAATTTAATCACTTTCCCATTCTTCCCACCTCTTCTTCTCCTGTCAATTATGTGTACAACATCCAGATTGAGCTCACAGTTACTTTCTGTTTCCACAGGAGGAAGTCCAGTCTTCCTAACCTTTATAATTTAACATTAGATCTTTCTTGCCTTGTTCTCGCTGGTCTCATTTATGGATGAAAAAAACTTGCTATGCCTGTGCTGACCTCTGGCATATGGTTTACCTCCTCCACATCTTGAGTGAGTCAAGTTTGGTTGAAGTTCACTACTCCCTCCTTTATCTATGGTTTCATTTTCCACACTTTCAGTTATCTGAGGTCAACCAAGGTCCAAAAATATCGCATGGAAAATTTTAGAAATAAACAATTCATAAATTTAAATTGCCTGTTATTCTGAGTAGCGTGATGAAATCTCACGCCATTCTGTTCAGTCCTGCCCAGGATGTGAACCATCCCTTTGTCTGGTGTATCTGCATTGTATGTGCTACTTTCTTATTAGTCATTTAGTAGCCATCTTAGAGATCAGATCTACTGTCGAGTTATCACAGTGCTTGTGTTCAAGTAATCATTGTAATAGCCTAATGTTACATCACAATGCCTATGTCATTCACTTCACTTCATCCCCTCACAAAGTCACTGTATCCTCTCACATCATCACAAGAAGGGTGAGTACAGTACAATAAGAGATTTTGAGAGAGGGAGAGAGAGAGAGAGACCACATTTATATAACTTTTTTTACAGGCTATTGTTATGATTGTTGTGTTTTAGTATTAGCTATTTTTGTTAATCTCTTACTGTGCTTAATCTATAAATTAAACTTTATCATAGGTATGTATGTATAGGAAAAAACATAGCATATATAGAGTTTGATATTATCCGCAGTTTCAAGCATCCACCAGGAATCTTAGAATACATTCCCCCAGTGGATAAGTGGAACTACTGTAAATTCTTCCTTGACCATCAACCTGAAGGGTTCTCACCCTCTTCTGAGCTCCCACAGTAATATGCTTATTTTCCCTAAAATATGCTTCAATTCGTTTGTGAAATCTCTTCTAGTGTTATGTTGAACTTCCTTTAATCTTATAAAATTGTTTAGCTCTGCTTGTCCAATTTTTCAGAGTGGATAACAGCACTGACTCTCAAGCCTTCTGCTTGGATTTGAATCTTGGCTCCATCTCTTATGAGTTCCATGATCTGGACAAGTGACTTCATTTCAATGAGCCTTTTTTTTTTTTTCATCTATAAAGCAGAGATAATAATAGTATCTGTCTCATAGAATTAAGTGAGATAATATAAGTAAAGTACTTGGAAAAATGCTTGAGGTGCATTTATTACCACTTAAATATTAGCTTTCATGGCTGTTATTAGAAGTTATTTTAGAATAAGGATTATGTTTCATATTTCTTTATATCATCTACAACATTTAGTAAAGAATGTTTTACTAGGAAATGAGTAAAAATCTGTATATTTACTATATTGTTAATGTGCCATACATTCATTATTTCACAAAATAATCATGATAATCTTTTCCTACATAGTTTTACATGTGATTTTTAAATTTTAATTTTAGGGTATATATTATATATCTTATATTATATTCTATATAATGTATATAAAATTTTAGAAGTCAAATAGTACTTTAAGGATGTGAAGCAGCAATTCCCTGACCCAGCATTCCCCTAAAAGATAGCAATTTTTGACATTTTTAATTGTATCTTTGGATGTATACTTCCATATCTCTATTCTTCATGTCTTACCATTTCTTTATCAATTTTACACTTTATCTGTTGACTTCCTATTATGGAAAATTAGACTTTAACTCTCTTACATCCCCACCTTTCACTCATACTTTCTATCTCCTTCATGCTTTCAATATAGCTATATTACAATTTTTACTTCAAAAAAAGTTTAAATCGCTAGATTCAAATGAGTTACAACCCAGAATAATCAAATATTTAGCAATCATGGTCTTGAATCAGCTGGTAGGTTTTTTTTTAAAATGAAATAAAGATTTCTAGAATAAATAGTAACATATGCTCAATATGGGAAATAAATAAAAATAGAAGAAAAAATCAGTAATCTTATCCCCTCAGATATATCCTAAGTTAATATTTTGGTTCAATCTCTTTTAAGTATAATTTTGTTTCCATGTTAATAGTCAGATTGATTACCATATTATGTGTAGAATTTATAATTTTTATCTAGGTTGAATATTTTAATAAAACATTTCACATTCCATTAGAAATGTATTTGTATACATACCTCTTAATAATTGCATAGCATTTAATAATATGAGAATATGTACTAAAATGTATTTAACCAAATATAGTTGGGTATTTAAGTATATTCTCAATTTTCTTTTTATATTAATGTGATATCCTTTTGCTTAGATCTTTTTTCTGCATTGTGAATTTTCTCCTTAGACTACTTTTCCAGGAAAAAAATCTTTAAGAAAAACAACAGAATATGAATAAGTAACCAGTTTAAACATAGCTTCTATTTAAGTGTGGGTGAAACAGTTAAACTGCAAAATGTTAGTGAGGCAACAAAATGACCGTTTTTTTTTTTTTTTTAACCATCCTGCTGCTCCTGAAGGACAACTGATAATGACACATGAGAAATAACCATAGCATAGAGAACATCTAAGGCGGCACTAGAAGGGTTTGATGATTAACATCAGAAGTATACTATAGTTAATGTATATTTGTATTGTTATATTGCATTTATATTTTACATTTAAATTTATTGATATGTATTTTCATTTAAGTTAACTGAGAAAATGGACATAGCACATTCTGAAGTATAGGTACAAATCGTTCTCTTAATTCATCATGTTGTTGTTTTAAAATTCTGAATTAATGGAAATAGACATTATTAAAAAGAGATATCTGAGCCAGTTAGTACCCACTGACACTTTGAGTGAAAATTCTGGTGCCTGGAGTGGACAGACCAGAGGCACAACACCCATTAAAACATGGTGTCTGCAGGGGTCAGCAACTGACTTTGCAGTGTATTGTGAAATGTGAGTGGTGTCATGGACTAAGTACAAGATCTGTAGTCAGATAATTTGGATTTAAGTTTCACTCTGATCATTGCCAGGTGTATGAATTTAGACTGGTTAGGTAATCCTTGAAATTCATTTAGGGTATGACACTTACCTCACAGAGTGGGTCTGAGGATTACCTGAGATAGCAGTGAAAAACAGCCCAGAGTGATGAAGTCCTACACACATCTAAATTGTTGCTGTCATCTCTTCTATCCTCTACATTATGCTGGCGCAGATTTATGGGGATTCAATGAGCAGGGGAGAGGTCATTTGTAGGAAAGCTGGAAACTCTCCTCACTAGCTCTGAGAACATATCACCATCTCCTCAGATGGAGCAGTAAGAGCAGGCTGGGGTCAAAACTGTATGAATAATGGGATCTCCTTGGTTCCCATTTGGTGGGAAGTCGAATTGGAACTTTCCATGGATGTCCTGGTAATGGAGAGCGCTCTGATTTAACCCTGTGCCTCTTACGAAATAGGAAAAAATAAAGGTTATACTTTCCACATCTAAAGGTTGATTAAGCATGCTTGTGATTGTTTTTGTCCTATTGTCAATTTTCTCATATTATAATAACTCAGCTTTTCGGAAGTCAGCAAAGCTTACTAATGTTGTTCCACATAGGCTAAGAGTATGTCACAAACCAGGTTAACACTACTTAAAACTGATGGGGCAAAACAGAAAAGATATATCCAACTACGCTATCCTTTACATAATGACCTATTTGTTCCTCTGTTGCTGAAGCCCACTGACTCCAGAACTGAAAGCTTTGATCTCATTTTATGATTTTTAATCAAATTTATTGTGTAATGTATGTAAAATGGAAATATCTAAAGTATTCAGTTTGATGGGTTTTGACAAATGTATATACCATGTAACCACCACCCGATCAATATATATAGAACACTTTTGTTGTCCCCCGAAGTTCCCTCTTTCCCTTTTGTAGTCAGTCCTCCTGCCCCTTTGCAATCCTCACTCTAGACAGCTACTGATTTGATTTCCACTACCAAATGTTGGTTTCGTGTGTTCTAGAATGTCATATAAATGGAATGATCTAGTATATGCTCTTATTTGTCTAGCTTCTCTTGTTCAACATGTTTTTGAGATCTAAGGAACTAATTTGTTCCTTTTAGTTCTGAGTAGTCGTAGGGAAGCACCACAATTTATTTATCCATTCAGCTATTGATGGATATTTAAACTGTTTCTAGTTGAGGTTACATTATGAATAAGGTTGTTATGAACATTTATGTACAAGTCTTTTGTGGACATGTTTTTATTTTCCCTGCATCAATACTTAGAAATAAAATTATTGGGGCAGAAGGTATCTGTTTAACTTCATAATAAGTTACTGAAGTGTTTTCCAAGTGGTTGTACCTTCTATATTCTCGCTAGCAAAAAAGTTTCCTTTAGAAACTTTATATTTCTTTTATCAATTTTTCAGATTCTGTGTCATGACAAGTCCTTCTTTATAGATTACATGAAAAGTGGGCAAGTCCTGATATATGATGTATTCATTCATGTTAGTCATTGCCATCAATTATTGATAATATTTATTGAGTATTTGCTGTGGGTCAAGCATCATACCAAATGTTTTACATACATTCTCACTTATCCTTCACAAAAAACTCTGCGAGGTAGGTAATGTTATCATTCTTGTTTTATAAATGAGGAATTTGTGACTATCAGGCTGCACAGAAAATAAGGGAGCAATGGAGTCGGTATATGAGCGTAAGTCAGTTTGTCTCCCAAACCCATTCACTCAGTCTCTGTGCTATGTTATTTCCCATCATACACTCTCTCTTATACACATTCATACATATACAATATTCACATGCACATACATTCACAGTCACTAATATACACATACATAACACACTCACATACACATATACTCACACACACTAATACATAATATATACACTCATGTATATATATTCACATACACAGCCACATATACACTCACATCCACATATACTTATACACACAGTCACACACAGTCACACACACGTATATTCACACATACACCACACACACATCGCACAACTTTTCTGGCTCCTGCCTCCCTTTGCTTAGGTGAAAATTCACTGCTGTCTCAGAAAATTTGAGCTCGGCTAAGTAACGTTTGCTCATATGAGTCAAACACCACACTTCCATTTGGTGGCTGAGCCTTTCCTCATACACACAGAGGAGCCAGAGGTAGGACAGGATGCCATTTTGTTAAGGGAAACTGTCACATGATGTTAGGCTACTTTTACTAGGCCCTGCTAAACCTGTGTTTCGTGAAAAAAATTACTATATTTGATGTGTACACTGATACTTTGATTAGTGAGTTCCTGGAGAATAAACTTTCTTTATAAGAAATAGGAGTTTGCTTATTTGTTTTATTTTTAGAAAACACACTTCATTTATTCTGCAAAGCACAACTGCTCTTCTTTACTGCTGTATGACAAAATATCTCAATCAAAACATGTTTTTCCTTGGCTCTTTTAAGATTAGTTGGGAATAATTCTAGCCTGAGTTAGAAACAAAACTATGAAATAGACTGATTCCTTAGAGACGAAGAACTGACAGGCACATGGAGGATTTAGAAGCACAGACAAGGTACTGGATCTGATGTCGAGAGCAGGGAGCTTTCCTGGCGGAGGTGATGCCTGAGCAATAACAGAGGGGATACATCCTAAGCCCCAGCTCCATTGCTCACAAGCCATATGGTTAGGACTGGTTACTTAATTTCCCTAAACACCAGTTGCCTCACCTACCAGGAGAGCGATACTATTTGGCTCACAGTTTTATATCCCTGGGCTTACAGGAAATTGCATTATCCTCTTTTCTTTCCACTACCTTCTCCTTCCCCTTCGTTGTTTTTACTCTAATGTGGAGTCCCCAAGGCTCACTCCTTGGGCCTCTTGGAGTTTCTGTTTAACCCTCTTCCTTGTTACGTCGCCTTCAGCCAGGTCTCACCCATGCCCCAGCTCAATCTCTCCTACATTTTCTTCTCATGCTGTATATCTCCACAAGGGCACCCTGTCAAAGCACTTTAAATCAACAACTGTGCAGCCAAATTTATCCTGTCCCTAAATTTTTAAGTAGAGCCCATAGTCTCACAGACACCAAACTTCTGAGTCATCTTTAACATGTTTTTTTTTTTTTTCCTTATTCCTTATCTAATCAGTCACCAAATTCTGTAGGTTCTTCTTTTGAAACTTCTTTGATAAGACCAGGCATGAAAACTCAAGTGGTTATAATTTTGTCGGGGATTTTTAGAGTTAACAAGACTGTTTCCTTAATAGAGATTTATTAATTTTAAAATTAAAATGAAAGACATTTCTCCAATCTTCAGTGATAGGACAATGATATGGTTAGTTAATTTGGGTCTTTCCTTATAGGGCCATTCCCATTGCAGATTCTTGTACACCATTTCCAAATTAACCTGTAATTTCCTGCTAAACTCTTTAAGAGTCCATCAATACTTCTGAATGGTGTAAAATGTAGAAGCCTTGTGTGTAAGGCTCTCTCAGATCTCTTCCCAGCCTATGCTTCAGTCCCTTCTTCCATTGCTCACATTAAATCACCCATTCTCTGTCTAAAATAATTCCTTACTATTCTTGGAATCAACTGACATTTTTCCTGACCCCCAACCTTCACTCGTACCATTCTTATCTCTTTTCATACTTTTTCCCCGTAGCATTGATATATTTGTCGTTATTTAGCCTAATCACTAGGCCATTGGCCTTCTCCACCGAAATTGCCACATTTTTTTCTCTTTTCTGAACTCTCACACTACGCTGGTTGTGGCATTTATCACATAAAACCCGCCTACTACATTATTAAATTGAGTTCCCCAACCCAATTCCAACACAGAGCAGGGGGGAGTCCCCCCAACACCAACCAACAATTCTCAGGACTCTGACACTATCTATGCAGAGATAGTACCAGATTCCATAAGTCAAGGGTTTGGTACTACGAGACTGCCCTTCCCCCGGAACACATACACACTTCTGACCCATTCCAGCTGAGACTGCTAATTCCAAGTCCAGGTTGTTATCTGTACTCTGATCATCTGGCTATAAATCAGAGGCTCCCACAAACCCCTCACTGGGTTCAAAACATGTTACTTACTAGATCACTGATTTATTGTGAAAGGATATAGCTCAGGAACAGCCGGACCCTGGACATCAGGTGGGAAGGGGCATAGAACTTCCATGTTCTCTCCAGGAGCACCATTCTCCCTCCATCTCCAAGTGTTCACTAACTGTGAAGCTCTTTAAACCCTGTCCTCTTGAGTTTTTATAGTAACTTCATTACATAGTTATGATTGATTAAATCATTGACCATTGTGGATTGATTCAACCTCCAGCTCCTTTCCTCTCGTTGGAGGTCAGGGTGTGACTCACAGGGAAGGTCCCACTGTCAACTAGCTCCTATTTTATGGTGGGGTCCCAAAGTTACCTCATTTAACATAATAAAAGATATTTGTTTTATTCTCTATACTTAGGAAATTCCAAGAGTTCCAGGAGCTCTAAGCAGAAATTGTGGACAAAAAACAAATATATATGAGAAATATATTTGGGTTGTCTGAATGACTAAATATGTATGTCTTATAAATCACAATATCACAATTAAAGATTCTTGAATGCAGATATTGGCACTTTCTTAGTGCACTTCTGAGTTCTAAGTGCTCCCCAATTTATTAAAAGCCTTTGATTAATCATTGTATATTTCCCGGGACAGGCATGAGAGCTGTGTTCACTGATCTCTGCCAAAATTGTAGACCTATTTTCCATTTTTTAAAAATATATTTTGTTACCTAATTATATGAACTTATCATTTTGGAATTGGAAAGCTCTAAAGAGACTATTTTAGTCCTAAACTCTTTCTTAATCAATGTGCAATGAGGCCCTGAGGAATAGCTAGTTTTTGGTACATCAAGTACAGAGACTTAGGTCTACTGTTGACACCAGAAGGAGCTTGGATCCCAAATCACCTCCCCAAATTCCTCATTTTATGTGTCCTCTACGTATAAGAAAACTTTGCTGACTGATTCCAAGAAAAAGAATGTAGTGTGGTAGAATAAGAAGTTAACTATAGGTTTAGAATCATAAAAACTAGATTTAAATTCTGGACTGGTCACTTCACTAGCTGCACAGATTTTGGTTAATAACTTCTCAGCGTGTTTCCTCTTATGTGGACAATTATCTCCACTTCATGAAGTTGTGTTGGTGAAATGGTATAATGTATATGAAGTAATTAGAATATAACAATTTGAGGTCATTATTTAAAATAATCTTTTAAGTTACAAATGTGCATATTTAGTTTTTCTTAATAATGCATAGATTTTTTTTTTTTTTATCATAGAAGCTTTTTCTAAATTGAATGAATGTAGATTTCTCTTTTTTCCTTGACCTCAAATTTCGAAATTTTGGGAGTGGTCATAGTGTGACTAAAGAATCCACCCAGTTACTTCTTATAAAAGTTCCTTTAAAAAAAAAAAAAGTATTATCAAGAACTATGTATTTTGGAAAGTGAATGTTTAGATCTTTCAGTGCAGCTAAGCTGGGTGATAGAGATAATTTTTTTTGACGCTTTGCAGAGCTCATTGTTTTTTTCTGGATAAAAAAGCTATAATACATTCACTTAATAAACATTTAGCTGCAACAGTCATCAAAGTTAAGTCTTCTGACAGCTCCACAACTGACCTTGACCCTCAGCTCTTTCCATGATGCCACTTTGCCTTTCACATCAATTCTGTGAGCTCAAGCAGAAATGAAGACTACCTCCCCATAATGGCATGGTAGAGGGTCACCAGAGGCTCTTAGAATAAATGAAGACCTGATATCACTTCTAAAACACTGCTGAGCTCTGATGAAGTTTGTGCTTTTATGTCAAATATGAGAATAAAAGTAAAGTGTTTTAATATAAAATATGAGGCTGACACTGGATGATGTCAAAAGCCCAGCTTCTAAACTCTAGACCGTTTTAATACTGATAGGTTTTGATGAAAGACTATAGGAGTTTCTTTGCCGGAATCCCTATAGGATTGGTTCCAGCACTGGCTGTCACATGATTCAGTTCAGTATAGGAAGCATGAGTCACAGCAAATGTTATTGTTCGAAACGGATTCCTCTTTTTAAAGCTCACACTAACCCATAAGGAGCGATCAGAAAGCATTTAGGAAAGAATATCACGACAAATGCAGCAATTACTCTGACTAGCGCCATGTAAATCTGTGGTTCTCAACCTGACTGCACAGTGGCATTACTTACCTGGAGCATTTTAAATAATCCCGTTGCCTCTGTATGATCCACAGAAATACTAATTTAACTTGCCTGAGGTGTCGCTTGAGCATCTGGATTTTTTAAAAGCTCTCACGTGATTCTAACGCGTGGCCAGTTTCGCAAACCACTGGCATATACTTAAGGTCTTCTAGCAAAACTTCCTCTTAAAATCTACCACCCTATCGTTTAGTTTTCTGGTGCTTGGTTTTGTTTTATCATCTTTCTTTCCACCCAACACACATTATGTAGCGCGCAGGATGGTCAATTTCTCTGCAGGTAGACTAGTCCCAAAGAGGTGTCGGTGGTAAATAAGAAGAACCCTGGCGAAGAAAGAGATTCCAGCCCAAAGCTGGCATGAGCAACAGTCACTCCCCGCTGCGTTGCTCCACCTGTTTCTTGGGTCTTTTCCCACCTGCCGTTTTCTGATTACTGAGCGTCCCAGGAGACACCACACTCGTCTTTTTATCTTCCCCTCGTGCTGACGTTTGGCGGGCCTCCTAGTTCAAGACACCACGTCCCTGGGTGGGCATTATTTCTCACCCTTGACCTCTACCTCGGAATTTACCCGCACCTACCGCTCAGTTTTGCAGCACCAAGGGGGCTGAAGGTCCTCTTAAACTAATTCAGATTCCTGGGGACCCAAACCTGCACTACTAGAACCATTCCCCTCTCCTCCGTAACCGCAATTTTTAGTTTACTTATAAAGTAGATACTTTACATTTCCAGATGGCAGCTGATTGCAGGCCCCACCCTAGTAAAGAGAAAGAAAAAGTCCCAGCATCCGGCGCTAGGGAGCTAACCTCCCTACCCACGACCCCTCTCCCTAGTCAAGGGTCTCTAGACGCCAGTGACGCAAGAGTCCCCCACCCCCTTGCCCCACCCAGAACGTGGTGCAAACAAACCTCTTCTCTTCGCCCCACCCTTTGGTGATTCAGAGCCCAGGCACCACCCAAGGCGCTAATTTAAATTGACTTGCAGAACAAGTAGGCTTTGCAGCAACTTTACAGCTTCTTGCTCAAGCCAGTGCGATCTTGTTACCGGGGCCGCCGAGTCCCGGTGCGGGGTCCGCATTCCGGCGCCATGAGTCCCGCGTGGCCCGGCGCCCGAGCGGTGCTGCGCCTCGGCGGGTTGACCTTGTTGCTGCTGCTGCTGCTGCTGCTGTGTCCGCAGGCTGCTCGGGGTGGGTAATGGCTGGACATCCAGCCCAGCTGGGTGAACCCTTAGGCTGTGTGGGAGGGGCTGGGTCAGTTTAGGTGACAATCTAGAAGTCTGGGAACTGGGGAGGTGAGGGATGTGGCTTTAGGAGTGAGGAGTGGACAGTTGAGAAATCACCGGCTGAATACGTGGAGCAGCCAAAGCATCGGGAAGCCGAAAGGCAGCGCTCAAATAGAGTGAATTCTCAAACTCTCAACATCTCTTGAAGGGGGCGAGTGGCCAAATAGCTGACCACTCTCGCCTCTAAACACGGGACAGTCTTGTGCAGCACACGGCGCTACAAATTTTCACATCTCCAGGTGTAACGTTTCAACGGGGAGTTTGTCTTTATTGTGTGCCTAGCAGCAGTATCTAGGCAGAAATAAATACTAAACCACTTTAAAAAAAATGATGAAGGGGCGGGGTTTATTCTCGACTTCTTTTGTCTCGAATTAATTGACAAGACGGGAAACCGAGCAAGGTCTTGGTTTGTCAGTTCTGCACTGGATAAGGAATTTAACCCGTACTTCAAAAGGCATTGCCGCTTCCCTTATTAGCCCTGGGAAAGGAATGTTTCAACGAGTTGAAAAGTGGTATTTACCTCAGTTACATTTTTTTCCCTCCTAGGTGACTGCAGCCTTCCTCCAAATATACCTAATGCCCAGCCAGATTTGAAAGGTCTTACAAGTTTTCCTGAACAAAGCATAATAACATACAAATGTGATCAAGGCTTTGTAAAAATTCCTGGCCAGCCAGACTCAGTGGTCTGTCTTAAGAACAATGAATGGTCGAATATCACAGAATTTTGTAATCGTAAGTTCTTCATTTCTTTTTAGGAAGGTTATGAGAATGGAATGTATCTTTAAAATTTATCCCTCTTCAGAGTGACTGGTAATTGATAATTTTCTAATATTATTAAACCCCAGGGTATACCTGTTGGCACTTCACACTCCAGCTAATTGATGGCATTGCTTCCTGGACTAGGTCCTGTTTCTCCATTAACAGGTTTTTTGTTTTGTTTTGTTTTCCCCTGCAAACACTGCACCTCCTGAACTGACTAACAGAGAAAATAAACAACAGCTACTGTTGTTTAGGGAATAAATTATATATGAATATGATTGGCAATTACTCTGAGACATATAACATAGGTGCTCTGTTTTCTTAAATTTCATTTTCTAAAGTAGGACTTACCAAATACAACTCTGTGATGGCATTTAAAAAAAATATCTCTATATTTACCTAAAAATCTATGCATAGCCCTATTTTAGATTTGTCATGTATGAGTAAGTGTAAGGATAAGATTTGTTTCCTGCCTTTGAACAAGTTGGAGCAATAGGAGCTACAGGAAATACAGAAACTACCACAAGTATTTTTTGAAAACAGATATGAAATGGGCTTTAACTTCTTGTTATCTATCTGTGATAGAAAGCAGTAGGTTGAAGTACATAAGCCTTTGCATGGGTATCATGTTTCAGAGTTTATAACGTTTCTACATATATTACTTCATCTAATCCTCCAGACAACTCCATGAGGTAAGTGGAGACCCACCCTCATATTACAGTTGAAGAAACAATCCCCTAAAAGCTAAATAACTTCCTTGAGATCAGCAGCTCTTGTGCAGAAGAGCCAGAGTTCAAATTGGAGTCTTCTGACTATAAATCTAACACCTCTTCCACTCTGCCACGCCTCTATAAATTTAGATTTGCCCAGATGTTTAAAGTTCGTAAACACTTATGTACACATTGGCTCATCTGATCCTTGTCCCCATGGGTTATTGTGGGGATTAAATGAATTCGTGTGTGTAAAACATTTAGAAGTAGTCAATAAATATTAGATATTATTGTTACTGTTGTTGTTGTCCAGGACATTATCCCAAGAGTCTGGAAATATCTATTGTCATCTACCCCTGTGCTTCATGGGGCAGGGTATGGGAACTGGTATTTATTGAGTCAGTGCTAAGAAATTTAAATAGGTTATATATTCTGAACTGTGGGCATAGTGAAATCTATGTGCCAAATCTACTTCACAGGCCTTTAGTAATCAGTAAATGAAAGCATATGTGTGAATATGCTTGATACACTGTAAATGCCATAGGCATAGTAACATAGTTAAATACCAAATGTATACAAAGAAGTATAGAAAAAAGGATGATGTAAGGACCCAAAAATTCCAAGTAATTAAGTATAGATTGTAAAGTGATATGATTTTTTTGTTGTTGCTTTTGTTATTACTTTTAGGTAGCTGTAATTTTCCAGCCAGGCTGCTTTTTGCATCTCTCAAAAAGCCTTATAACCAACAGAATTATTTCCCATTGGGTTCCGTTGTGGAATATGAGTGCCGTTTGGGCTACAAAAGAGACCATTCCCTATCAGGAAAAATAACTTGCCTTCAGAATTTTACGTGGTCCAAACCAGATGAATTTTGTAAAAGTAAGTAAAATTTTAAAGAGTATTCTTAATCCTTTTGTGTTTGTGGAAATAGTATTTCTTCCTTTATTCACACTGCAAGTCTATGTGTATATATTATTCAGAATGATTCTTAAAAGAACCATTAGAGTTATTTTAAATTAGGCAGACTAAATATTTGTGAGATAGGACTATATTATTTTACTTATAGATTTCACATTTAATTAGTTTAAGGTTGCCTTTAATGAAATAAGTATATATTCTATATGTGTTGCTTTTTTGAAAGTTATAAAATGAAGATAGGATTTAAAAAGTCTAAGAATAAGAGATTATCAGTGGTTCAGATGATGAATTTGCATCGATGTGCCTGAGAATTTAATGAAAAAAAAATTGTATTCTCTTCTAGGAAAATCATGTCCTAATCCTGGAGAAATAACAAATGGTCATATAAATATAGCAACTGACATATTATTTGGCTCATCCATCACCTTCTCATGTAACACAGGGTAAGTTTTTGCACACTAAACACTCTATATTTAACAAATGAAAAAAACAAATTAGGATGTACAATGGAAGTTTTTAGATTAGTGGCCAGTATTCACAAGCTAGTAGCAATAAAACAACCTATTCAAAGGTCTATTCAAAGATTTTTCTCATGAGCTCATCACAGTTAAATTTAGTAAAATGTGGCAAGAAAGAAAGATTTCTTATACCACCAAATTCTTTCAATTCTTAGATTTCGGTAGCTATGTGATTTATTATAAAATTGTAAATGTGATTAGTAAAGGAAAAACTTGTAATATATTGATGATACTTGCAGAAATTAAATCCAAGTATTAAATAAGAAACCAGTCTTTCATTTATATGCTAACAACCTGTTATAAAATATCATGGCTTAACATTTATTTCTAGTGTGAAAATGCCATTCTGACTTAATGTCTTTTGTAAGTTTTCTGTGTGGAGAAAAAGAACTTACTCATTAAGTATCATCAGTGTGTCAGCCAACACTGCTGGAAGTTTCATATTCATTTTCTCATTGAATATCTACAAATCAAATTATGACATTTTACTCTGTGCATGTCCATTTTTTATAAAATAAAAATATAAGTTTCACTTGTCACCTGTACTAAACACAGATGTTTGGATAATTAATATCATTAATATCAAATCTGAGAGTTCTTTGAACCCTTTAAATATAAGTACATTCTATTATTCCGTGAAGCCAATGTTGATCTTATAACTCAGAAATATAAAATATTCAAGCATCTATATCATGTTAAAATGTTCTAAAACACTTTAATATTTTCTAACATGTGCCTCACTGAAATAAAAAATGTTTTTCATGTCTTATACTTCTTTATCTTTTGGATATCATCTTTTAAAATTTAATTTTTCCTTTTTCTTTAAACTGACACGTAAACTTTTATCATCTATTTTGTTTTGTCTCCATCTACTGGTATAGTAAATACTATAAGATTATATTCTGGAGAATTTAAGGGGACTCAACTTATTTCTTTCCCTCATTGTTTAGGTACGAATTAGTTGGTGAAACTTCTAGTTACTGTATTATTGTGGGACAGACTCTTGGGTGGAGTGATCCATTGCCAGAATGCAAAGGTAAGACTGAAAAAGTTTAAGCACTCAGGTTGCAGGGTTGAGTAATCAACGATAAAGTCCTTTCTGTGCATTAAGAATTACTCACAGTGTATATATGTAGTATCCTCATTTTCTAATGTGTGTTTTAGCTAATTTAAACACTTTTATTTTTAACGCTCCTTAATTTATTAGCTGTAGGAATAAAGAATTAAAAACAATCTAAGGTTTATATTGTGCTTGGCCATTTAATATCTTACTATTCCTTCTAATAGTCAGCTAAAATAGATATAGAAGTCCCCGCCCTAAGACCCAGCCTTTCTCAAATGGGTGCCCCCTTCTTGCACTGTAAGGGGCCTCTGATGCACATAAATGGACAACTCAGTCGACACACCCATGTCATATCTACTCTGATCCTTATCCCCACTCTCCTGAACTTTGGGCTACAGGTATGCACATCAGCAGCATGGACCATCCTCAGGAATACAGACCACGTGCTCCCTTTGGCAGCATATATGCTAAAATTGAAACGATACAGAGAAGATTAGTATGGCCCCTGTGCATGGATGACATGAAAATTCGTGAAGTGCTCTATATTTAAAAAAAAAAAAAAAAAAAGAATATGGACCAGCAGAAAAGGCCCTCTCAGGCCTGAAAAGGATGTTGGCACAGGAAATTCTGGGTGCCAGTCCCTGAAGCATGATTTAGAATGGGGTGAGGGAGGAGCTCTCATGGAGCACATCCTCTCAGCCCTGCAAATATCTTACTTAGCAGAGAGGGGCACAGCCAGAGGAGGGCCAGAGTACGGCCTTTTAAACTGGGAGCTAGGGCAGGAGTCCCATTTGCCTGAGTTAAAGGTGATACTGATTGCAATGGCTTCCAGCTTCCATTCTTGCACTCCATTGTTTCATCTATACTCTACCAGGGTGAACCATTTGAAACACAAATGTGGCTTGTCTTTCCAGCTTAGAGCCTATTAGTGTCTTCTCATCACTTACAAAGTCGAAACTCCTTAGCATCATGTACAAGGCTAGCCATGGCCTACCTACTTATACTTTATGCTCTACTTATGCGTACTGCTGTAGTTTTCCATGTTTTCTCACGCCCCCCACATCACTCCTTATACTATACTACTGCCTCTGCCTGAAGTGCCCTTTAGTCCCTTCTTTGCTTGGCTGGTTGGGTTTTGTTTGTTTCTTATTGTCTCATGCTTCCGTGATAACCTTCGCCATTTTGCATTGAAATTACCTCTTTGAATCTCTTTCCCACTATATTTAAAGACAGAGGAACAATACTTTATCCAGTTTTCCACTTCTGGTTATAGAACAATGTCTGGTATGTTTTAGGTGCTTAGAAAATGTTTGAACTGAACTGATGGTGGTATGTGTAGTCTCATACACCCTAGCCTAGTATGAATCAGATTAGCTTGTTCTTGCTCCTTGCTTTGATCAATGGCCTAAAGTAATTTATAAATTTGGTAGTATTTTCTGGGTACTTAAAAGTATTTGGTGTAATATAATTTGATGTGCACGTGTACTCACATTACTTTTCTGCTTAAAAAAGAAAAACAACTTCTTGGCTCTAGAGAATGTGGCATCATTGCCAGGGGGAGGTATCTTTTTATAAAATAACTAGAGTAACTCTGCTTGTATATGTTTTACAAATTCAGCTGCTCAGTAGGATTTCCTTTAAGTAAAAGGCTTTGAGTCAGTACAACTTACAATTTTTTATCCTAAAAGTCAAAATCTAATTCTGGTATTTGAGACCTTTTGCTCTACACAAATGATCGATTTCTGTTTCCAGAGTGTGCCACTTGACTTCCTAGAGCCCTTCATTTGGCATCATTTCCCCATGGAATGAACAGCAGTGCCCTCTTTTCTGCTCTGTCTTAGAAGAGTACATCTTA
>NW_011889554.1:170933-172704 GCF_000151845.1 Pteropus vampyrus | reverse complement strand
GACATATATGAAAATAAATACATGTATGCGCACACATACATACATATATATAGTCTCCTGTTTTTACTAAACCAGCTTAAATGTGTTTCTTTTTAAATTTTTAAAATTTTCAAGTTAAAAAAAAGATTCCCATCCCTTCACCACGCCACCTCTGCCCATCCCCCAGCTATCTCTGCCCTTTGGCAACCATCAGTTTGTCCTCTGTATCTATGGGTCTGTTTCTGTTTTGTTTTTTATTCATTTTTTTTTATGCTACATATAACTGAAATTACATGGTATGCGTCTTTTTTTGTTTGACTTATTTCACTTAATGCTAGGTTCATCTATGCTGTCACAAATGGCAAGATTTCATTCTTTTTTATTGCCAAATAGTATTCCATTGTATATATTTGCTAGATCTTTTTTACCCATTTATCTATGGATGGACATCTAGGTTGCTTCCATATCTGGGCTATTATTAGTAATGCTGCAGTGAACTTAGGGATGCACATATCTTTTCGAATTCTTGTTTTACTTTTCTTCAGATAAATATCCAGAAGTGGAATTGCTGGCTCATACGACAGCTCTATTTTAAATTTTTTTGAGGAGCCTCTGTACTGTTTTCCCATGGTGGCTGCACTAATTTACAATCCCACCAACAGTGTACATGGGTTCTCTTTTCTCCACATCCTCACCAGAACTTGTTATTTGTTGATTTATTGGTGATAGCCATTCTGTCGAGTGAGGTGATATCTCTTTGCAGTCTTAATTTGCATTTCCCTGATGATTTAGTAATGTTGAGCATCATTTCATGTATCTGTTGGCCATCTGTATGTCCTCTTTGGTGCAATGTCTATTCAAGTCCTCTGCCCATTTTTTTATTTGGACAGTTTCTTTTTTTGTTTTAAATTGTATGAGTTCCTTATATTTTGGATATTAACCCTTTATCAAATGTATCATTTGAACAGTACTTTCTTCCATTCAATAAGTTGTCTTTTTGTTTTGTTGATAGTTTCCTTTGCTGTGCAAAAACTTTTTAGTTTGATGTAGTCACATTTGCTTATTTTGGTCCTCTTACCTGAGGAGATATATCCAAAAAGATATTGTTAAGAGCAGTGTCAAAGAGTTTACTGCCTATGTTCTCTTCTAGTTTTATGTTTTAAGTTTTACATTTAAGTCTTTAATCCATTTTGAGTTTATTTTTGTATATGGTGGAGGAAAATGATCAGTTCAGTTTTCCCAACACTACTTATTGAAGAGACTGTCTTTACCCCATTGTATATCTTTGCCTCCTTTGTCATAAATTAATTAACTATATAAGCGAAGATTTATTTCTGGTCTCTATTCTATTTCATTGATATATATGTTTTAATACCAGTATCATGCTATTTTCATTGTTGTAGCTTTATACTATGGTTTGATATTAAGGATACCTACTACTTTGTTCTTTCTCAACATCTCTTTGGCTATTCAGGGTCTTTTGTGGTTCCATGTACATTTTAGGATTAGTTTCTATAATTATGAGAAGGATGCCATTGGTGTTTTAATAGGGATTGCATTGAATCTGTATATTGCTTTAGGTAGTGAGGACATTTTAACAATATTAATCCTTCCAATCTGTGAACAAGGCATATCCTTTCATTTATTTGTATCTTCTTTAATTTCTTTCTTCATTGTCTTATAGTTTTCAGAGTACAGATCTTTCATCTCTTTCATTAAATTTATTCCTAGGTAGTTTATGTGTTTTTGATATAATTGTAATCAGATTATTTTCTTAATTTCCCCTTCCGAT
>NW_011889554.1:170340-170883 GCF_000151845.1 Pteropus vampyrus | reverse complement strand
GTGTGTTATTGATATATAAAAATGCAGCTGATTTCTATTTATTGATTCTGTACCCTGCAACTGTGCTGAATTCATTTATTAGTTCTAATATATATATATATATATGTTTGTGGAGTCTTGAGTTTTCTGTATATAATATTATATGCAAATAATGAGAGTTTTACTCCTTCCTTTCTAGTTCGGATGTCTTTTATTTCTTTTTTTATTATTATTTAATTGCTGTGGGCATCCCTGTATTGTTTCTGATATTTGAGGAAAAACTTTCAGCTTTTTACCATTGAATATATTAGTTGTGGGTTTGTCATATATAACCTTTATTATGTTGAGATATGTTCAATCTATAGCCATTTTGTTGAGAGTATTTTTTGTTAATAAAACAATGTTGAATTTTGTCAAATGCTTTTTCTGAATCTATTGTAATGATCATACAGTTTCTATCCTGTATTTTGTTAATGTGATATATCATGTTGATTGATTCATGGCTGTTGAATCATCCTTGCATCCCTCAGATGAATCCTCCTTGGTCATGCTGTATAATCCTGC
>NW_011889554.1:164741-170016 GCF_000151845.1 Pteropus vampyrus | reverse complement strand
TATGTATATATAAAGTAATTTATATTATCCAATTAGGAGGGAATGGGATAATATAATTTAGATTGAACTGAGGGATCTAGACAGTGATCATACATGTGTGGGAACTGAAAAAAACTCTTGTCTAGCTGTTTACTTCATTGAATTACATTCATTTTTCTGCCTCCAGAATTATTCTCTCTCATTGACCATTCTTTCTTCTTCATTATTCTAGAATTTCCCCCTCAATACTCTTTTATACCTTTGCTGTACTCTCAGAATATTTAGAAATGCTTTTGAAATATTTTTGAAAATACATTTAGAGGATCAATGAAGTTGGATTGTAAAACTAGACAGTACCAGCAGGTGACATTTATTTAAGCATTGTCATATTTGAATGCTAATATGACTCAAGCAAATATACTTTTATAATTATAATTGAAATTCTATTAGAATGAATTTTTAAATATCATAGCTTGTAAAAAATAGATTTTTATTATAATTGGTATACATAAACATATTGAAGTAATATTAAAACCAAGAGGATAAGTATAAAATGAGAAAAATTTTCTCTCCCTAGTCCTCCCCTCAGAACTAACCATTGTTTTCAAATTTTTATGTTTTATTCTAGAAAATATAAACAAACACACATATATGTATTTCTCTTTTTAATAACATCAATTGTATGGATATATTATTTATTTAGCCAGTCTCCTATTAAAGGGAATTTAGCTTTTAGGTTTAGGTTTTTAAATATTATTACAACAGATACTAAGGCAAATATTATGTGTATCCGTTCATTGCACATGTGCGCAAGTACATTTTGTACAATAAATTCCTTACAGTATCATTACTGTATCAAAGGTATGTGCATTTAAACTTTTGATAGATGTTACCAGTGTTGTTTCCAAAGAAACTACCAATTTACTCTCCACTAATATTGCATCATCGTGCTGGTTCTCTACACAGTTAATGATAGTGGTTATTAAGATATGAAGACATGACAATGTAAGTGGTGAAAATTTTATTATTTGAATTCATTTAATCATGAGTGATGTTTGATGCATTTTTCTTTTTAATTTGGCCATTTGACTCCCTTTATACTTATTTTCCCCTGTTTTATTAAATTATTAGTTCTTTAGAGCTTATAGCCTATGGTAGTAGCCAAGTAGGTCATGGCAGGCCAATGCTCCCTCCCATTGCAACAAATACAAAACCTGGGTGGATTTTTTTAAATTGTATTTTTAAAAGCATAAAATACATCTGTGAAAACAACTAAGACTGAATAAACTAACATTCCTAGGAGTGGGGAGTGAAAGCATACCATTTTAAAGTGCCCTGGGCTGAAGATCCATCTTGACCCAGATAAAAGACCACTTCCAGGAAAGAGAGAAACTAGCAAAGCTTTTAATGGCTGTGGTGGGTGATGATAATACATTATAAATTAAGGTCATCAAATGCAAACCCAGTTTTTCCCAAGGACCATTTGTTGATTTCTGGGGCTGTATATGAGACTGGGGAGCTAGACCCAAAGCTTCCAAAGTACAAAATGAAGTTTCTCTGAACCTTATGATATTTGGCCAGCAAATACCCATCAGAAGAACAGGCCTGTATCAAGCATACAGCCAGTCTTCCCCTGAAGCCATTGTGTCCATTTTGAATATTGCTAGGCTAGGGGACTTCTGAAGGATGAACCTAGATCTCCCACAATCTCTCAGGGCTGAGGAAATAAAGATCCACCAGACTGTCAATCAGAAGCCCAGAAGGGCCATTCCTAAAATGCAGATGCGACAACAGAAATAGAGTGAGTCTCCCCAGAACTGTAACCCAGCTCAGTCATTCATAGGCTGACGATGTGATTACCTCAAACCAATCTGACAACCAGAAAAGGACATCCTCTCTTTGGAAGATCATATCATCTGAATGTTTTATATACAATATATGGCATACAATAAAAAAATTAGTAGACATGGAAAGAAGCAAGAAAATATAACCAAATCAGGAGAAAATGAAACCAGATAAGATAAAGACTTTAAAGTAAGTAATTAATATGTTTAAGGTATTAAAGGAAAAGATAAACAGAGAACTTCAGCAGAGAATTGGTATCTAAAAATAGAGTAAAATAGGTATTCTACAACTGGAAAATATAATATCTGAAATTAAGAACACAATAGGTAGGTTTAATGCGATATGGATACAGCAAGAGACACTATTAAAAACTGTAAGAAAAGTTAATTTAAAAATCCCTAAACTGCAGTGCAAAGAGAAAGAAAAAGAATGTAAAACATGGATAAAAGTCAGATATTTGAGACATGTTAAACTTATAACATATGTTAGAAAAAAGGAGAGAGAGAGGGAAGGGCGGAGAGAGAAAAGGAAGAAGGGAGGGGAGACGGTGGGGAGGGAGAGAGAAAGAAATAGAAGCAGGAACAGCAGAAATATTCAAAGAGATAATGTGAATTTTCCAAAACCAATGAAAATACATCAACCAACAGATTCCAAAAGTTCTTAGGACTCTAAGCAGAACAAAAATAAAATCATTTCCAGGTACCTCATAGCAAAAGTTTGGAAACGCAAAGCAGTACTAAAACCACCAAGATGCAAAAATAGACATTGTCATCTTCAAAGGAGCAACAATATAAAAGAGTTAACTAACTTCTCAACAAAAATTATGGAAGCCATAGATATTAAGAGGAAATCTTTAAAATACTGTAAGAAAATTACTGCTCACCTAGGATTCTGTTCCAAGTGAATATACCCTTTAAAGTTGAATGCAAAAATAAAGATATTCTCATACAAAAATTAAAGGAACTTGTCACCAGTGAACCAGACCTGCACACAATGAAAAACTAAAGGAAATCCGTCAAGTAGAATGAAAACAATCCCATGTAAAACATGAAAATGCCTGAAGACATGAAGAACAAAGGCAAAGGTAAATGAATACCGACATTACAAAAGAATAAAGGCAACATCTTTTGGGGTTTGAATTATATGTAGAATACAAACATTCAATAGCAACAAACCAAAAGGCAGAAAGAAATAACTTCAATTTAAAAGCGACAAGGTTCTAGCAGTACTAAAAAGTGATAAAAGTGTTAATTTGCACAATTGACTCATAGTCTAATACATTTTGTAATCTCTAGGGTCATCATGAAAATAATAGTAAAGAATGTATAAATCACAAGCTAATAAAGGAATGATAATGAATATTTAATCCAAAAGGCAAAAAGAGAGAAAGAGAAACAAGAAGAAACACGAAATAGATGGGTGGAATAGAAAACTAATACTAATATGTTTGATATAAACCCAGCTGCATCAGTAATTACATTAAGTGTGATTTGACCAAGATTGTCCGACTAGATTAATAAAATAAAACTTAACTTTTTTCTGTTTATGAGTCACAGTTTAATAAGAACACCGAATAAGCAAAAGTTAAGGATAGAAGAATATAGTATACAAAGAATTACCAGAAAAAAAAAAAGCTAATGCGACTATTAATATCAAAGTATACCTTAAAATAAGATAGTTCATAATGATAAAGGGGTCAGTTCAGCAGGAAAGTATCACAATTTGAAATCTATGCACTTAAAAAAATAGCTTCAATCTATATGTAGCAAAAATGGCAGAAAGAAAAATAGACAAATCCACAATTATAGTTCTAGAATTCCACATACCATTTCAATAGCTAACAGAACAAGCAAACAAAAAAACAGTAAGAGTATAGAAGATATGTACAACAATTAACTTAAAAAATTGACAGGAGCATCGAGCCCTATAAAGATACATAGCAAAATATTTTCCAATGTACATTGAACTTTGATCATATGTTGGGATCTAAATCACAATACATTTCAGAAGATTGAATAATTCAGAGCATGCTTTCTGATGACAGTGGAATTAAACTAGGCACCAATTAAGAAAAAGATAACTAGAAAAGTAACTTCCAGGAGATTTAAACTATATAGCATACCATCCTTTGGATCAAAAATGAGAACTAACTTAGTAGAACAAAGAATAAATTTTATATACGATGACGTTAGGTGAAAAGTCTATATAAAACTACATTTACGTTAATAACAATATATGTAATTTTTTGAGTGCCTGCTAAGTGCTGTGTCACTTGCAGTGTTTTACTTGAGTTATCTCTTATAGCATCCTGTGAGGTCAGTAAAGAAAACAAGTGACATGACATCTGAGCACCTAGAGCAGAATGCTGATGGTGCTGGCAGAAGTACTGGATGATGTAACATGTTTCTTCAGAGACAGACACTATGTGAAATAACTTCCCTAAATTATTTCCCTTCTTCCTTACAGTAATGTTATAAAATCTATTTTTATGCTTATTTTACAGGTGAGAAAGCTAAAGTTTAAAGGGATTACAGAACTTAGTCTAGTATGTGGTGAAATAGGCTTACTGCTTCAAGAGGGAGTTGGTATAAGCAACCCAGGGTCAAGCAGTCACTGAAAACCTAAATTTCACTCTGCCGTTATTGTGATTCCCAGAATAGGATCTTAACTGAAATTGTGCTTCCGATATTTGTTAGCGGACTTAAAATCCAAAGGGGAACTAAAGTAATGTATGTAGAGTTGCTAAACAGCACAAGAGGAGAAAAAGAGAGTTATTTTATTCCAATTGACTTTATTACTTTGAAAAAGTAAAACAAAACAAGTTCCCAAGGTCACTAACATGTCCTGAAAGCTCTGGAAAAAATAACTGCATTGCGATTATTATCTCTGTTAGTCTAGTAGTTGCATCCTGCTGGTCTTTGGTCTCAGCGTGTGAAAGGAAGACAATTTAAGAGAGAAAATATCTGTATTTGAGGTGTGTCATAGAATGAGATCACTGTGGACTCTGAGTTTTGTTTTCTTTCTTCACACAGAAAACAGTTGAAGTACTTCAGTACAACTTTGGTGTACTTAGTTTTCTGTAGGTATAATTTATATTGAAGCAAAATCAATGTAACTTTTCAGTTCCTTTTAAAATACACAATAAGATTTGGTTTCCTAAATGTATCTTTAGGTGTTTTGGGGGCAGAAAAAGAAGAGTCATCAAATTAGTAATTGGTTCCTAAATCTTAACGTGGATAGCATTATTTAGCTAATTTTTTTAAAACCTTTTTTCTCCTCCACAGAAAGTACTCAAATTGTAGATGTCACACAAACTCCTCAGAAACCCACCACAGCAAATATTCCAGCTACAGAACTCCCATCAGCTCCTCAGAGACCCACCACAGTAAAAGCTCCAGGTACAAAGACAACACCAACTCCTCAGAAACCCACCACAGCAAATATTCCAGCT
>NW_011889554.1:150130-164691 GCF_000151845.1 Pteropus vampyrus | reverse complement strand
ATCAGCTCCTCAGAGACCCACCACAGTAAAAGCTCCAGGTACAAAGACAACACCAACTCCTCAGAAACCCACCACAGCAAATATTCCAGCTACAGCACTCCCACCAACTCCTCAGAAACTCACCACAGTAAAAGCTCCAGCTACAAAGGCTACACTAACTCCTCAGAAACCCACCACAGCAAATATTCCAGCTACAGAAACCATATCGACTCCTAAAAAACCCACTACAATAATCTCTTCAGCTTCAAAGGCCCCACTAATTCCTCAGAAACCAATCACAACAAATGATTCAACCACAACAGCCAAAATATCCCCTGTATCAAATGCTCTATCTACAGAGAGCTTACCAGCAGCCCAGAATCCCATCATGGCAAATACTTTTGCTACACAAGCCAAAGTAAAACAAAAATTTACAGCTGACCATGCCCTTGTGACTAAGGGTCTCCATACGACACAAATATTGCCCTCTGCTCATATTACAGCAACACAGAGTCAAGCTGTTCCACAGGAAACCACACCTTTTCAGACAAGAAGTACATCGAAAAGCAAAGAAACCCTTCCTGTAGGTGAGTTGACACTGTTCAGATTCCTGAGCTTGGATCTCACGTGCTATGGTAGAAATTTCAACTTGACCAGGATCGCAGAATTGAATAGGCTGTGCATAATATTGTTTTGTATATTTTTTTATAATTTACAGTATGTCATATTTTCATTATCTGACTTGGCTTTTTGCACTCATCATTGGTTTTGTGTCTTACGTTGCTACATTTAAATTTAGTTCATTAATTTTAACATTTGTATATGGTTACTGACTTCATAAATTTTTATGACATCTTTTGGCCAAAAAGTTTTAAGTTGAATATGCCCAGTTTTTTTCATAAGGCAGGGGAAGGAAAAATGTTTCACTTTATATAAATGTGTTATAGAGCTAACTTTGATGAAATATTTTTTTTTTTGCAAAAAATACAAGATAATTTAACAAGTTTAAATTAAACTTGAGTCTACAGCCATGCCACCCTGAACACACCCGATCCCGTCTGATCTCTGAAGCTAAGCAGGGTCAGGCCTGGTTAGTATTTGGGTGGGAGATCACCCTAGGAAGACTGGGTGCTGTAGGCGTAAAAAATAAAGAAATAAATAATAAAAATAAAAATAAATTAAACTTGAATCAATTGTTAAAACAAAAATACGGCCAATGTTTGGTATCAAATTTCTTATGTGCAATTAATTTATTCTTTAACTATCATACCATTTCTTGATCTTATTGAAAAAAAAACAATAGTGATCACTTACTGAATATGTACTGTAGTGGCATGTACCATACACCTGCCATTTGTTGTCACCAGTCCTTACAAGAGACTTGCAAAATAAATACTTTTAGTTTCATTTTATAGATGATAAATTAGAATTTAGAGATTAACTGGTATGACTCATATACAATGCATAGTTAATAGGAAGAAAATTAGGGCTTAAATACGTATTTGCTGGCTTCAAATTCTATGCTTTTTCTGCTATGCAATATTGCCTGTTCTCAATGGTACTTTGAGTAAATTAGTTCACCACTTAAAGGAGCAATGTACTTATTATTAAAAATGTACTTATCTGAAAGTAAAGCTAAAGCTACGTTTTCTCTGCTTCATTCATAGTTATTGAAAGATATAAATAATAAGGTGATATAGTAATTTAAGTTTTGATAGAGTCTGCTGAGAGAGACTTCAGTTTCTGATAGTTTCTTGTTCATAGGATTGGATAAGCAGTTACTCTTTAAGCTTTTGAATTTGTTACTTGCCATTGTCATATAACCAAATTTACACAGTGTTTGTTCTGTATTCACTAACTCTTTCTTGTATTTTTGTTTATATAATGTTTACTGTGTTGAATAGATAAAGGCCTTGGTGTGTATGTTCATAATGTAAAATTGTTTTCATAAATTATAATTATTTCTTTGAGTTATGAAAATCTGAGTTTTGAATTTTCAGATACTATATATACACATATATGTATATATATATTAAACTGCTGGCAAATCAATGACTTTTAAAACTTTTTATTTTTGTAATTCTTCTTTCTTTTCTTCTTCTTTAGGGGCCAGCACCATTGTATCTGGTAAGTTTGGCTCTCCAGCAGTTAAAAGAAATTGTCATCACTGTCGGATAAAAAGTCAATGTTTCTGCAAGAGAACATTGCTTTCTATGTATTGTAGGGATCCTATTAAAATACAATGTTGTAGGAATCCTATCGAAATATGGTATTGTAGGAATCCTATTAAAATATGGTGTTTATGGGTGACAAAAGAAAAAACCAGGTAAACGCATTTTATTGATGTTTTATAAACACCATTTAGGTACTCGGTATGTTCCTATTTCCAATCATGTCTTGTTCCAAGCTAATTTTAGGAAAACTTCAAATCATTGGGCCAATCAATCAAATATTATTGAGAACCTGTTGTCTCAATATATCATTCTAGGGGCTAAAGAACCATGAGAAGGAGACAGTTATTAACATAATTTCTGCAAATATTTTGTAATTAATTATAAACTACTTCTTGATCATGTCTAGTTTCTGTCTTACTCTAAATAAAACATTTCTATTTTTGATTATATCCTCTTCCTTGTCCATTCCCTGTCGGTGATTTAAAGCAAAGTTATCTTTAAAAAATATTTCACTGCTATAGGTATGAGGCCAAAAACATATATCCATTTTGCAATTTCTCATTTGGCACAGTCCCTTTTTTTTGTCCATAAATATATTATTTGATATTATGCATTAACAAGATTAATAAACTTCTGAAGAAGATGGTAAGAAAAGTGTTTGTTAAGAAGCAATACAGTGAATTTCCTTATTGATAAGTAATGTTCGATAGAAAATACACTTTTAAAAAATGTATATCTTTAAGTTATGACCTTATAATCTCATGCATGAATGAGTTAGCCAAGGGACTATAATGCTAAAAGCAGGTATTTTGATTATTTTTATTTGTTATTATAATTCTTTTATATTTTGAATAATCCTCTCCTAAGCTAAAAGATTCATATTGAAAGATTCAAACAGTTGGAATTCAATTTAATTATATACTTTAAATAGGAATAAATGTACTTTAAATGAAAATCTCATGATTTAATGACTTAATATTGACAACAGTTATGAGTTTAATTGATGAGCTTTTTCTCACCTGCTTGGTGGTATTTAATGAAGTTTGAAGTGCTTATTATTTTTCTCTGAAATTCTTGAAATATATACTAAGTAATTTCCCTGAAACCTGTCCTTAGGGTTAGTTGTAATTTTAACTTGTGTTCAAAAATAAAGAGGAGCTTCTTTCCTCTTCAATCAGATATATGGCAATATTTTTTTTTGTGATCCTATACTTGTAAAATATAAACCTGAAAATGATCTTCATTTCTTAAATTTATTATGTGAATTAGGTCACTTTTCTTACTTTAAAGATAAACAAAATCTAGTGCAAAGAAATTGCTTTTATTATAGTGCCATGTAAGTGAATAATACATATAATATTACAACTTTGGAAGTATTTAGCTGAGAGGACTGTGATTTTGCAAGATTTATAACTTGCCAAAGGTCACACAGCTATCAGGTGCTTAAACAGAGGCAGATGACAAGTTTCTCCAGCACTAGGTACTTGAAAGGCTAGAAAAATTCTTTTCCTAGTGGCAGGACAAGAAACTGCACAACTCAAATTTGACTCTTTAGAAGTATTGCTTTTTCCCCTCCATTGCTAAAATCCTGTATTGTGACATTCAGAAGTCCCGTACGAAGATTAATAGGTCAATTGAAGGAATATTAAAGAAAAAGTTAGAGAATACTCTGAAATATCTAACATACTTTTTCTGTATCCTTTAAGTATCATATGCTTATTTATTCATGCTTTATATCTACCTGAATATGGTATATATTACAGAATAGCCCAAATTAAAGTGTACTTTCAAGAGTCCTGAATCATCAGTGGCGATTTGAAATGTGTACGATGCTGATAAAGGGTCTTCACTGTGTATTATTACCTGTCTATGCCCTCAAACTTATAACATAAGGAAGCCGTACACAAAATATAATTTTCGTCTTCTACGTTTTCTTTAACTTGTTTCATAACCAGTATATCACTGTGAAATTACACTATAGTTGTAATTGCTCATTTTTCTATTAACTATGTTACCAATTTCTTTTCCCCCTCAAGGACTTGTTGCTGTTACTATAATAATTGGTTCCCTAATTCTAGTCAAAGTTTTCTGGGACTATGGAAAATCTGGGTGAGCAGAAATTCTGATGATTTAAAAACATTTATTCTGAGCTTCTTTCCAATAAAACTTGATACTATATCATGAGAAGATAACTCTCTTAGCTTAATTGTATTTTTTGACATGCTATCTCTTTATTCCTTTTGTCTGTAATTACTAGCCTGTATAACCCAACTTTGTGTGTTTTTTAATTTCTCAATACATTTAAGGACATTAATAATATTTCAAAGGAAAGTAATTTCAAAGCCAAAGTCTCACTTGGTAAACAATTAATCAACTCACCTTTGTCCTTAGTACAGTTCATGGTAGCATGAGTGTTGTACAGGAGCAAAGAAATCTAGGAAAAGCCAACTTCTAACCTATTGTTAAATTGCCTGTGACTAGGTCTTTTTCTGAGTTGTGTTTATTAATGCATGCCAATCTAGCCAAAACAGACCAGTGGTTAAGAGAGCAGGTTCTTTAACCTGACTGCTTGCTTCGATTCTGTGTCTATCTTTTGGTGCTATGTGATTGTGAGCAACTTAACCTTTCTATACCTCAAATTTCTCATTTGTAGAATGAGAGAACCTACCTCATGGGATTGCTACTTGTAAAGAGGTTAGAACATTGCTTGGTATGTGGCAAGCCCTCAGATGGTAAAATAGTAACACATAGGAAAACAAATCAGTATTATTTGAAAGATCTGATCTGTGTCAAATATATATCTATTAAGTATAATGTCACGGTTGGCTCTGACATTATACTTAATATAATATTCTGTAGACAAATAGGATTATTTAAATTGACCCATTTCTGTTATCTTATAGATTTTACTGCTTAGAAAACTTTAATTGTGGAGTTTATATAAACATGAGTTATTTCTCAACTGCCTTAATGCCTATATTTTTATTAATTAAGAACAACTGTATTTTAATGCTGTTACTAAATTTCCTGTTTTAATTCTTTGAGTAATGTGAGTTATCTATTTTTTGCCCTAAGTAACTCTTTTCTTAAATTAACAATATTATTTAAGACTGTTATAAGCTAAAGTATGTGAATGTTCTTTAAGTCACTAAAGATTTAGTCTTTTAGTAAAAATATTTGACCATTAGGTCCTGGGTTATTTGTTTGTTTGTTTAAAATAGTTTTTACAGATACTTGTTTACTGCCAATAAAGTAGTCTAGAGGAGATAATAGTAAATGTAGTAAAATATAACTATCTCTTCAGATTTTTCAGAAACTTTTTGAGAATGTGGTTTAGAGCCCAGCAAAATTGAACAGCGTCCTAAGTCATATAAAATGAATTGGTACAGGTACCTCAAAAAATTACTCTGGCAAAAAGTAAACTACCCATTTTATGTACTTCCTTGCATTTGTTCCAGCCCTCATTTTGGATTAGAGCATTCATTATCAATTTGCCTTCCAAGGCCATTGCCGTGGGGCTCTATAGGTGAGAGGGGATAGAAAGTGATGAGTTTATAGAATGCTCTAGCTCTTGGTCATACATTGGTAAAATAATTCGCCATGATATTTTTAATAGGATGGAAAGGGCTGAAACATAGAAGGAAAGAATATTTGTTTAGAATTTTAATGGGGTTTTGCAGTAAACCTAATTCTCCTATTTCTGAATAAGAGGAAATTCACGCAAACCCCTAAGAAAGAATTTGCCTTTTCCATGTGCACTTAAAAAACACTCTACTTTCTTTCTTGGGAAGTATAAGCTGTTGAGGGGAAGAGCTAACTTTATACATTCCTGGTTATTCTGATTTCATATTGATTTAATTAAAAATTTGATCTCTATGAATTCAGGGGAAAGAGTTTATGAGTGTGAAGATGATAATGTACCTTCTTCACTTGGTGATCCTTTGTGTTTCTCTATCAAAGGTTTATTTACTTTTTTTTTTTTTAGAAGTTTTGGGTTCGAATGATAAATTTTAGTTTATAAAAAGGATATGATTATAAGAATATTGCTAGTATTGCTTTTTGATTCAAATTAAAATTACATAATTCAATTAGTGTTTTCTTTCTCTACTATTCAGCTCTTATTACACACACGAGAACAACAAAGCATTAAATGTTATGTTTCATAATTTAACTGTGACTGCTGATGCCTCAGAAGTAAGACCTGGTAAATTATAAAAGGTATATGGTTCTATAAAATCACATTTCTGTGTCTTGCAAAACATCCATCAATACAATTGGCTCAGGATTTATCTGTGACTATTAAAGGATAATAGAGGCTTAAACCTCTATTATTGTTAGCGCTGTTTTTCTTTGTTGAATGAATGACTAACATATTAAGTCTCTCATTAGTATGACATGTCATCAGTTCTCGACTCTTCAGCAGTATGCTCATCATCTCATCCTGTGTTTTCACTCAGTTCATTGTAGTGACTAGATGCTAGCAATGCCACAAATATTTGGAAAAAACAAGAGGTTGATACATTAGGGCTTACAGATAAGAATGTCTTTATTATGACTATTTGCATCATGAGATGATTGGCTTATACTGTATTTGTTTCTCCTTTATGCTTGACAGCTTTTAGAGTTTCTGGTGTTTAGAAAATATTAATATTTGTTTTAAGGTATCTTTTATAATTCCTGTTTATGGATCTTATAAGATATCTTATATTGTTATACGAAATTATTACACGAAGGTAACTTCTTGTAAATAAACGTATCCGTGAAGCTTTGTAGGTATCTTTTCCACAGGTAGTCGTCAAGGGGCTCTCACTGACTTTTAATGTGAAAGTATCTTAATTGATTCTAACTTGACCACTTGATCGCCAAAACTAAAAAATCTTAAGTGTTACATTTTAGTTGGTGTTGCTATAGCTACTAAACTCTAACTCTGTGCTGACCAAGGTTGCCCATACTCTATAACTTACTAGTTTTGCATTGTTTGGCACCCCAAATTAACCAATTAATTCTTCCTGGTTTATCACATAGTAAATAAAGAATTAATGTTTATCAGCAGTATGTAAAATTATTTTGATTTTGGCTTTTTCTTTTAACTTTCAGGACACACATTTATAACATTGACTGTTTTGTTTATGACGCTAGCAACCATTGGCTAGCTGACTTAGCCAAAGAAGAGATAAGAAGAAAGTACACATGAGTACAAAGAATGTTTCTAGTTTTTTATAAGTTTCTGGAGGCATGGACACAACATATGCAGTAGTGCTCTTCATTGTACACATTATTGTTCCTAAGGTGCTTAAGAACGTTAACAAGGTGAAGAGAAAAGAATCTGTCCTGGAATCACATTCTCAATACTCCTATGCTTTTGAAAATAGAAAACTTGCAAGACTGAGAATGATTATTTTTCTAAATGTGAAGGAAAGTGTAGAGATTTGTTCATGCTTAGAAAGTGAGCATGAAGAAAAAGAAAGATGACTCTTTTCAGCTAGATATATAGTAATGTTTTAACTTACAAAGGAAATTAAAAAATTAAAAATGTTAATTGGGTTTTGAAAATAAACAAAAATGATGTTGCCCAGTCTCTTTCAAGCAAAATTGCCAAAGAGAGATGAATCTCATTATAAAATAACAATTCTTGACTCTAAGGCATTTTTATCTTATTCCATTAAAATGAGTCTGAATGTGTTGGTAAAATATTTTAAATGAAAAACATGTTAATGATCTAGAGTTGAGTATCTTGGATTAGTTGGTGGCAAAGGAGAAGTATAGAATGAAGAAATAATTTTTTTCTTTGTCACACAGTCACAGACAATTAACTAGGACTTAGCCCCTTGTAAGCTGGATCAGCTACAATTTTAATTTTTGTTTTTAGAGCAATCTCTTTTTGTGTGTAAAAAAGTCCTGTGAAAGGGTAAAAGGATGGAAGGTGTATTGGCTTAATGTTTTAAAAGCATCCAGAGATATAATATTAATATAAGAAAAGATTCTATATTTCTGAAGTAAATTATAAATCTTATTCTTTTGTAATATTAAGATTATATTAATTTATATCAGTGAACACATTGATTTTACATGTATATCAAAAAAGTTCAAGAAGATATGTAAAGAAAAATTTTCCCTAAATGAAATAAATAATTGATCACATTCTTTATCTCATGTGGTATTTGAAATTGATTTTTCTAAATATAAATAAGTTATTTTTATTTATTTTATTATTTATTATTATATATGCCTACAGCACTTGGTCTTCCTAGGTAGTCTCCCATCCAAGTACTAAACAGGCTCGACCCTGCTTCAGGCTTCCATGGACTGTGGCTCCACTAGGGTGTGAACCTAGGACCTTCTGCATATAAAGCAGACATGCTAGCTGCTACACTGTGGAACCACATCCCTAAATAATTTATTTTTAAATAAGAGATTCCCTTCTGCCTCTCATAAGTAGTTTAGAATGCTGTCCTTTTGCTTATCATAGTGTGAAACATTTTTGGCACTATATTGTACTTTCTCAAGTATATCATATTTTCTCGTATTAGAGTGTTATATTACTTGTTACTGATTTACCTAGAGGTAATCACATTAATTTCTAGATTCTTAATATATTCTTATCATCTTACCAGTTATATTTTAAATGTTGGAATAGACTAGAATATACACATAACTAAATTTAACAATAATTATTTGTCATATTGCTCTACTTTGTAGAAGTATTTTAAATTCCATACGCATCATGGCATTTCACTGTAAATACTTCAATATGTATTTCTAACAGTAAAGATATTTTTTTCTACCTAGCCACAATCATCAAAACTAACAAGCTTAACAATTTTCAAATGGTTTCTAATATTAGAAAATTGTTTTTAACTGTGCTAAAACCTCCGTTAATAGGTACATATTCACCTACTAATTCATTCATTTGTTAAATAGGAGGGCCTGTTCTGCTTGTGACAATCTGGTACTTCCTGGAGTAGTAGCAAAAATAATTGATACCTGAGAGCCACTGCGTGCAGGTTATTATGTGCTGGATGCTGAGGTTACCAAGTTGACAACAACACAGTGTCTGCCCTCAAGTTGCATATAGTCTACCATAGAAAGACCAAAGTGATATACTTACTGAGAGAATGTAGAGTTATAAGTGGTATAGTAATTACCCAGACAGAATACAGGGGTCCCTGAGGTGTCTTTACTAGGTACGTAAGTGGTGAGCAGGGAGATATTCAAGACAGGATGTGAACTGAAAAGGACAAGTAGATGAGGTTCACATGGCAGCACTGGGGACTGCAAATGGTGCTACATGCTTGAAGTAGGAAAGGCTTGGAGAGAGGACTACAGAGTGTCATGTGTTTAGTATAGAAGTTAAAATGATAAATTCTAAATATTTTTATTCTGCCTTGATTAAATTAAAAGTTAGGATCAATGGGCACAGGTTTATAATAGCAGGAATTTTAGATGTTGGTAAATACTGAACTTTGAAAGTACACTGATTTAGCCTTTATATCTTATTACTTAGATAAGAGTAAAAGCTGAAAAAATGTTTAACAATCAGTTATCTTACAATAATATAAACAGTAGGTATGTTGGGGTAATGGTATTTTCTTGTAGGATTTATAATTACTGTATATCCTGTCATGAAGTTGAATAGTTCTATTTTGTCCCAAGGTAACCTCTTCTATAAGATTACACTTCGGTTGCAAAGATTTTATGACTTTATTCTTGAGACTAATGCTTATTTGTTGTGAAAAACTATACTTACTTACCACATAAATACGTGTTTTATATTATTTTACCACTATCACTATCAAATTTCTTGGAACACTAGAACATTAATAGTTTTTGTCTTATTACACCCTAGCACTGTATTTTTGGTTAGTGCCCATTTTACACCCACCCACCTTGACTATTCTCTCCATGCCCTTTGCCTAAATTAAAAACAGCTTCTCCTCTAAAGTTATGCTTCCTTTGTAGCCTGCTCCAGTGATGGCTCGTTCATTTTCATATTCCATATACCTCAATGTTGAGATGTGGTAGTGACAGGGTCCTTGCTTCCTGTTGCCACTACTTCCATCTCAAGTCTCCCATACACTCTGTAAAAGGAGTAACTGTTCTTTCATTCTGGTAGGGTAATTTACTAAAATGTTAAAATTTTTTCCTATAGTTTTCCTCTCTCAGTTCCAAGCAGGTAGCCAAATTTTGGTCTTCATTGCCACAGGGGACCATCATGATAAGATGGTCTTATCATGCACTGCTTAAAAACAACTGTCTTTCTTGCTTGTTTTTCTCCAAAATTCTATTCTCTAATCCTGGACTAACCTGTAGGGAGGGAGGTAGAAGCACAACCAGGAAGAGAGATTTCCCACGAACAACGAAGAAGACCAGTGTTGCTAATAACCTCAAAGTTTACCAGGTAGGCATCCTGACAGTTTCTGGAGTGGGGAGATTAGGACTCAGAGGTGAGTGATGGAAAGTATAATGATATAGTGATGGTTCAAACTTGGGACTAGCAGGATTTATTAAAGGATCAGGTATACAGTTAAAAAGGAAGAAAAGAGTTAAGGTTGACACTAAAATTTTAGCCCGAGCAATACAAAGGGGGAGATTGCCATTTACTGAGCTGGGGAAAACTTTTGTAACAGAAAGGCCAGGGATTCGTTTTCCGACATGATAAGTTTGAAATGCCTTTTAGATACCAAAGTGGAGATATTTTATAAGTAGTCAAAAATACAAATCTGGAACTCAGAGGAGGTGTCCAGGCTTGAGATGTATATTTGGCAGTCGTCAATAGAAGAGCATGTGTCAAAGAACCCAAGTGAAGAAAGCAAGAAGACTGAAAGTCAACATTAGGGTTAGAGGTCATGGGGGTGGGGCCCTGGTGATGAGATTAGTGTCTTTATAAGAAGAGAAACCAGAAAGTGCTCTCTCTCCTTTCTTCTCTCTCTCCTTCCCTCTCTCCTCTTCCTCTTTCCTCTCTCCCTCTCTCCCTCATTCTCTCCTTCTCTCTTCCTCTTTCTCCCTCCCTCTTCACCATGTAAGAACACAATGAGAAGGCAGCCATCTACAAAGCCAGGGAGTGAGCTCTCACCGAAAACTGACCACACTAGCACTCTGATTTTTGGGCTTCTGATTTCTGCTGTTTAAGCCTCACAGTGTATGGTATTTTGTTATGGCAGCTTGAGCTAATACAATGGCTAAATATAGTATTCACTATATTGTGTTAGTTTATAGAATACTAGATAAAGTCAGCTTATATTTTAAAGGGACATTTTGTATATTAATTTTGAAACTGAAAAGTATATTGAGATCTTTAGCAGTGATTTTTTATGTTATTTCACCTCTGTTTCCTCATCTATAAATCTCACAGTAGAAGCCATAGTATTTTTATGACAATTAAATCCATCAATTTTTGTAGAGTGCTTAGAATAGTTCCTGGCACATAGCATATTATATGTTTATTATATTAAGTATAAGTAAATAAAAATAAAGCACATTTGTAAAGTTATTAACTGCATTCCATATGTTTAAATGTTATCTTTTTACTACAGAAAACAGTTTAGGCCTAATACCTCCCTTGTTTGTTTTTCTCTTTGGGCCTTTTCATGACTATTATTAGACTGTTACTAATTAATATATTATTTTTCTCTATCTTGTCATTCAGCAGGGATACTTAGGCCTTTAAACCACAGACTTCCCTTTTCCTCACCCAAAACTTCTTAAAGGATATAAAGTATTTAGAGTAGAGCAGAAAAATATTTTCATTAATACTTTAGATTTTTCTACACAGCTGTATGTATGTATTTTATTTCTCCTCTCATTAAAGTGTACTATTATCTTTAGTCAATAATATAACAATTTAATAAGTCAGTATTTTCATTGGGAAGACAACATTTTCAAATAAGAGAAAACATGTTCAGACTTGGTCCTCTGAACATTAATTTCTTCATCCTATATAAATAATGGTTGTCTTTGCAAACATAGGGACTGCAATACATGCACTTCCATTTTCTTTTAATCTAGAGAGGTTTTGTTATTGTCGCATTATTGTTTTTGTTTGAGAGCACATTTGAAACATTAGGAATGTTATCTCGATTTCTTTTTGCAGTCTTAGGGACTCCTCCCAGATGTGTATATGCACTTAGTGATCTTTTTATACTCCATTGCACATTAGAGACATTATTGCCTTTCTATTAAAGAATTAGGTACATAAGCTGATCACGATTAAATTTTCCTCCATGGAAACTGGGTAATACTCAGAATATATCAGAGTTATCTTCAATGTCCATTTCACTTCTAAGGAAATCAGCAGATCCTGAAGCTAAAATGCTTCTGGAAAGCTAGAGCTCCTATTTAGGTCTCCTGGATTTCACTTGGACTCTGTATTTCCCATCTTTTAATTTATGGGCTTTCATTCAGGGAGTAAAAACTGATTATCTTCAGTGGTAGAATTTCATCAAACACTCGGGCAAGGTGGAGATTGTAGCCATCTTTTTTGTTCAAAAAAAAGAAAAGAAAGAAATCAATCACTCTGAACCAAGATAGTTAGCAGCTGGCCTTGCAGAGACTGTTCTACCCAGAGGTGCCAATCGCTGCCCTGAGTGAGCTTCTGGGAGCACAAACGTCACACTGTGTATCCGCCAGGGGTGGCAGTGCTCTGCTACTGAGGAAAGAATCTAGAAAGTCAGAGGTTTGTCTACAGAGCAACCCAAGCTCTACTGCTGGTCTACAAACATTACAAAGACAAAATCTCCCTCTACTGGGCTCTCATTTTGCCCCAGGAGAAACACCTGTTGCCTCATCAGACTAGGGTTCTAACCAGGTGAACTATCAAAGTAGAAATGAGAAATTTAGGAACTGAGTCACCTTCTTTAAGTTCAAAAGCCTGCAGAATTCCTCATTAAAAAAATTAAAATCAGGGTCCTCCGGATCCAACCTCAGTAACAACAGATGGCAGCCTTTCTCCCTCTGAGCCACAGGTGGAGGTTGACCTTGTTTGTCAGCGTGCACCCCCACCTCAGTTTAATCACTCAATCCCCGAATAGTTGTTCATTTAAAAGAGACAAGGACTCTTAATTCCCTGTTTGAATAAGGAACCCAACAAAGCTATGGGTTTTATTTTATCTTTTGAATAATGAGAAAAAAGAAAATTTCAAAGCTCTTCCTTAAAAATAAGACAAGTATATCTTTGATAAAACAGATATATGAATTTAAATATTATTACAAGGGTTATCATTATTACGACAACCACTCTGAAGTCCATACTTTCAGGGATATGTTACAACAATAGGATTGTATGGTTGAAACATATCCTTGATTCTTTACAGAATATGAGAGATTGTGTAGGAGAGATGGTGGGAAATACGTTTTAACCAGGCTGGCATATTGTTAAACAGTCAACATAGGCTTTCCCCTACTGAAAGTCCCACTCAGAGACAATGGTCTTTCACTAAGTTTAGGTAATTTATAATAAGATAATATGCCATGCTGCTCCCCAGAAAATAGAATTATTTACTGTAGGGGAAAAAAAATTCAAATCAAGACAAAAGAACTATTCATCGCGGAAAAATTATTAAAACAAAAAGCAGTTGTGTTTAGTTTCAGGAAAACTAGGATTCACCTCGATTTAGAATATCCGATGGTTCAGAAAAAAGAACAAGTCAAACTGTTTATCTTCACCATCAGGAGCGGAGGAGTGACACTGAATTTGAGAGTTATTGTATTTTTTACAGTAACTGTTGTTTTATAGCCTTATCTAATTATTTAAAATAAGATTTGGTAAATTCTAAAATTAAATTAATCATAAAGGGTACTGATATACATTTCATAATAGGTAAACCAATAGAGTGACATGTATAAATATAGAAACAGACCCAACACTACGTGTAAACTTAATTTTAGATGAACCTGACAGCTCAGTTCAGTAGAAAAAGAATGATGTATTTAAACCCATTTCTCATTTAGGAAAAAAAGTGCAGCTCACTGCCAGCGTTAATTCAATTTTACATAAACATGTTCTTTGAGGCTGAAGCAAATCTGACTGGTTTTCAATGTGAAAATAAAATATAAAAACTATTCTTGGAGTTATTTCTAAACAAACTTGTCTCTAATCTTAGTGTAACAGAAATGTATATGATGATCAGTATTTAATAATTTTTGTGTGTGTGTGGTAAATTTGAAAGCACAGAACAACACAAAGTGGAACATCCATTCTACACAAAAATATCACATTTCTCCCCGGATCTTCTTGCCATCCTTGTCATTGTGTGAGCAGCAAACTTTGCAGCAACCAGTTGGATTCTGTTTCCCTGCTGTTGGTGGTATGTTCTTGGGGGAAATGTCTTCCAGACAGGCGAAGAGGTGTGACATCATCAGAGCACGGACAACCTCGAAGACGTTGCTGCCCTGGCTTGTGATGCTTTCCAG
>NW_011889554.1:139693-150080 GCF_000151845.1 Pteropus vampyrus | reverse complement strand
ATTCTTTCAATCAACGTCAGTCTGAAATTTACATGGCTGATGGTGTGCTCAGGATTGTCCTTCCTGAACAGGATGTAGGAGTTCAGTGCTCTAGTGTTTAGAAGGTGGTGAAAGAATTTCTTACACCAAAACTTGTGCCTTTTTTGCTCAATTAGATAAGTGAGCATCTGATCAGCCGCGCCCCTGCTCTCATATTCTCGTTATAATGCACAATGACTCATGGCTTCTTAGTTTTCTTTCCATTTCTGTTGTCTTCTTTGACCACAGTATCATTGTGGATGTTGACAACATTGTCACACCATTTCGGTGCCATAAGTTCGCCACAGAATCTGGCTACAGACATCCCCTTTGCAATCCTTTTTTTTTTAAAGATCATTTGACATCTGTTTTATGTTCAAACGAGCTGTCCCAACTGCATCAGTCCTGTTTTGGTGTAATTCTCTGAAAAGCAAGGGAGATGTACGGCAAACTTTGGGGGTAAGGTTAGACTGTAATCTGCAAGTTATCTCGGGGTAAATGCTGTACCGCAAGTGCTGCCGGTGAGTATTTTCCAAGCACGTGGGAAATGAGTTAAAAATGAGGCTAGCATAAACATATATTGTTCCAAAAGGAAAAAAGACTGCGCATCTCTCCATTTACATAAATAAAATCCACATAGATTAAATAACTAAAATTTAAGTATACAATATATTACCTATCGTGTGAGTGTATATATATATGAGATAAAAATTGAGAGTAACAATTGAACAAATTTAAACAATACCAGAAACCCAAAAATGATCAAGGAAAATATTTGATTCCATTAGAGATTATTTATGACAAAGGTCACTGTAAATGTGAGCCAGAGAGAAAATGTTTGTCATCAATATAATAGACAAGTTAATACTTAATATAAAATAAATTCTACACACTGAAAAGGAAAATATAAACAATTGGATAAGAAATTGGATAAATCATACGAATAGACAATTAGAGGAAAAATTGCATATAGGCAATTAAAGTATGAAAAGAAGTCAAACTAACAGGTATCCAAAAGACATGAAAATAAAAAATTACAAATTAATTTTAATTTATCATATCAGCAAACTTTTAAGCATTCAATGTTGAAAAGATTTTGGTAAGGCAAACTTATACGTCAGTGATGAAAGTGTCAATTTCAACAATTGGAAAGTAATCTGACAGTATATGATAACATTTAAAAACATATAATGTTTAACCCAGAAATCTCACTTTTATGATGTATAGCCTATAAAATATGTATGTATGTTAATTTGCAAAAACATATATATAGGCATATAATGTACATAAAAACTTTCATTTTAGATGATAACTACAGAAACAATAAAGTAAAATGTCCTTAGCTTGAAGATAGTCTTGAATCTATAGAATGAAAAGAGACACAGAATTTCAGGCAGAAACAATAAAGCAAACACATTCCACCTAGGCTGATTCTGAAAAAATTCTCTGAATTCCAAGACAGAAACCAATACTTTATGAAAGTTTTTATTAGATCTTTTAGCATCCCTAAATAGAAAAGTAGGTTCTAGACACTGTTCTAATAGCTTTACATATGCACTTTCACTTTTAATAAGTGAATATCCTCTGTTGTCCAATCCCAGAGATTTGATGTATTATTATGGTATCCATAAATTACCTGGAACCTTACACATGTCAATCTTTCATATCAATAAAATATTTAAAATTTAAACAAGTATGTGATATTAAAATATCAAATAAATTTATCATATTACATTGCTAATGTACATATACTTTTCCATATTCACTAATTGGACGATGAGGTGCTTTTCTTCTCCTCTTCTTTTGAACAAGTGAGTAGACTTCAATCGGTTATGGTTATGTCTCCATCTAGTGGTAGAAATATATTTCAAGTATTTGTTCAGTAAGTAAAGACACCATTACATTGAAACATCTGAAGTGCTGTATGAACAGGAATCACCGTGGTTGTTACCAGGTACATGTCACTTGTGACTTGAATAAAACAGATAATTGAAATGGAGGAGAGAGAGACAAGGTGTCACATCTTTCTCTGTTCCATAAGATTTGAACAAGTAGACTCCAAGTCCCCATAGAAGTCCACGAGTCTTGGGTGGTACCTTCGGAATCTGCTGTGTGTGTTAGTAGAAAAGCAGATCCTAAGCATATACTCTATGTAGAAGAGCAACTGAATTGTAACCTCAATTTCTTTTAACTTCTGCTTCCTCCCTCCAACATCACCCCATGCACCCCTTTTAAAAATGAGTTGCAAAACCCTAAGATCTAATCTCGAATCCAGTCTTCTTGTCAGCTCTTACTAAAAACAGAAGGGACTGAAATTATTTGTGGCCCTAATAATCCAACGAGGCATACTCAAAACTAATCACCAATTTTATTTTATAAAATAAAAAGACTAAAGAGTTTGGAAACCCAGACTTTCTTCCTTCTTATCGCAGGTTATAAGTAAGTTATAAGGCTAGTTCACATCGTTTTTTGCCCCTAGAAAAGTTCCGTTAGGTTTGGACAAGTGACTTGCCAACCTGAGGTCAATGTTATCTCAATTTTCTTTAAAGATTGGCCAACTCTGATCATGTTCTCCAGCCCAGAAGAACTTTTGAGTAATATCTGGAAAGGACATTAGGCTGGGTGTCAGGAAATCTGGTCCCAGCCCCAGCTGTCCTACTTTTCAGTACCTTAATGCCCTCTCCTGCAAATTGAATGAGTTAAAGCAAAGAATCTCAAAAGTTTCTTCCAGCATTAGTAAGCTGATTTCTACAATTTAATCAAGAGCTAGAAATGAATTCCTGACCTTTGCTTCAAAAGTCCCAGTACTAGAATGAGTAGATCCTATGAGCAATCCTTGTAGAGCCTGCTGTAAAAACAACTGAAGCAAACTTGGTATACATTTTTTCTGAAAAGGATCCTTTCTCTTCTGTAGGTTTAACATTTTGTTTATCAGCATAGTTACTCTATTTCACAAGTACCAAAAGAATAGACTCAACTTTACTTGCCTTTGGAGAACCACCCTTATCATTGTTGCTCTTCGTCTTTCTTGGTAAACTCCACTGAAGATTACAAAATTTTATGAAAATCATAGATATTTGGGTGCTTTTTAACTTTTTTCAATATGCAGTTTGAGATGTATCTTTAAGGAGGCTTCTAGACGCCCCTCTCTGAAGGAGGCATTACCCATGTGATGGGACATTGCCTCTGACCTCTGTTTGACAAGGCCCACAAAGTCTGTTCTGCTCAGTGCTGAGGCCACCTCACTCCTCAAACCTGCCCTCATTCCTTACTACTTGCCCCTCCAGGGATTCTGGAACCTTCTGGAGAGAGATTCCCTAAGATCCTCATGTAAGAATCAGGCCCTCAAATAAATTATTCCCCTGCTGTGTTCCTCAAGTTTCTCAAATTAGCGTCATATCTCCTGCATTCTCTCTGTGATCCTCTGCTTGGAAAAATCCTCTAAAAAAACTGTTCAGAGTCTCAAGTGTTCCAAATGATTCATTCATTTGAAGAAAGCAACAAGAAATTCCTCCTCCTTCAGGGAAGTTTGGGACAATCCAGTCACATAAATTTCCAGCTAGGGGTCTCTAGGGATTTTCTTAAATCAATGGGGAATGGGATACTTCCAACTACTCCTGAAGTCTCCAGTGAGGAGGTCAACTCAAGGTCTTTTCAGTCCCTCTGGGAGGGACTTGCTCCTTGCAGAGCTGCAAGGAGCAAGTGTGAAGAGGTTTCAGAACTCCTATAGCTCTTGCCACCTCCTCACAGAAGGCTCGCCTCTCCTGCATCCCACTCTGTGCTGGCTCCAGATCCTGAGGCTGTCTCTGAGTGGTCCAATAACAGACTCTCAAGGGTGCTTCGTTCATCTGAATTACTTAATGATAATCAAAAATATTTCAAAAAATTGCATCTACTTTATAACTTCTTACTTTAGCTAACTGAGGCATTGCTTCTTTGAGGAAGTATTATTTCTTATTGGGTTTTTTTTCTGATGCCATATTTCCTTACCAGATTAAAAGAGAAAATTAAAAAATAGCTACTAGTTGAGGCATTTACATACTTAAATATTTAATAGTTATCTTGAATTAAATAAAAAGGGTGAAATTTTGTCTTAAATTTTATTTTAAAAAATTTGAACTTAATAAATACAAATTGTTAATAAAATTTTAGACAGCTCCCTTGTTTTCTTTTCAACAGTTTTTTATTCAACACTATATTAAGCAAGTGGTACATCAGGAGTCCTGGATTGTACAAATTAAACTAACATGCTCCATGTGACTTAAGTAACTTATAATCAAATAAAGAGATAATAAATTCATATATTAGCATCTAAAATTCTTTTTTGGAACGAAGCATGGGATAAATAACACATTCATTAAAAGTTAAAAATTATCTGTGATCCAGAAATGTGTGTGAGAAGTAGTATGAAGCACTTCTCGATACTACACATATATCAAGGTAATATGGTAGACTACACTGGTTTTTGAAGCTTCCTATCCCACATAAATTAAATAATAAACCCAAATTAAATTTTTAAAATTCATAGCTGAGCTCAAATTTAAGAATGAAAATCCCCAGATAGAAGAAATGAATAGAATATTCAAAGTCAAAATATAGTGAGCAAGATCTAAACCCAGTGACCTATGCAACAGCCAGAATGAAGTAAATCCCTATGGGGGTCATGGTTAACACACATCAGAGTTCAGAATTTGAGCCCAGAGTTCCAGGCAACATTGGCCCCTAGAAATGGGCCCTTTCAGGGGAAATTACATACCCTGCCCACTAGGGCTGGGAGGCAGGAAAGAAGCAAGAGGGGGGATAAAAAAGAAGTCTGCCTCAAACCTTGCTCAGTACGTTGTATGAATTTGCATTATCTTGTGTAAAAAACCAGAATTGATAAATTTTCTTACAAAAATTGAAACCCTTGGGTAGAGTCAAATGTGCTCCTGTCCTCCAGGGAACCTCCACAAACCAGTTCACTTAATTCTTGTGGAAGCAATTCTCACTGAAGAAGAGTTCCTAGTAAAAATATATAACCCACAACAGGAGACAAAGAAGCAAGGAAGAGAAAGAGAGATAAGGTGCAATGAATTAGAGAAATCACATCTAAAGAAATATAGATAATAAAAAGATATGAACACACCTTAATATAAGGACATTTATAATATTCAAAGAGAAGAAATAGAAACCATAATGCAGGAACATGACATAATGAAAAACATTAAATATGTTTTAAAAAGAACAGAACAAATTCTAAAAATTAGAAAACGAAAAAACAAAACAAAAAAAGCCTTCCATATCTGGCCAGATAGCACAACGAGTATCAGTTGCCCTGCTACCACAAAAAATAAAAATAAAAAAACCCAAACCGGATTAAATATAAAGAGCAGTTGTTTCTAGACATTAAATAACTGCCAGAGCAGTACTATGATTCCCGAGAGAAGAAAAACAAATTAGGTGACCCTTATACTTGCTCTGGCTTCTAATCAAGACACGTTTTAGATCAGAAGAAAGAGAGGGAATGCCCAAGTAGAGCACAGTGGGTTCCAAGATTTTATGAGATGGAGATCAGAGTTCAGGAAGTCCGAAGTGACAGAAGTGTCCGCTGAGAGTACCAGCGTGGAGAGAACTACACCCAAAAAGAGCCCCAGAAATCCACGTAAGGGTCACCTTGCATCAGATGTTGTTCAGGTAGCAGCACAGGACTGTGATCCTGGTGAAAAGCGAAACAGATAAAGTGAGCTTCACCATAGGAACAACTTGCTACTGGAGTTTGGTGTGGGCAAGGTAGTTACAATTTTCAGGGAGGAGTATCACAGAGAAGAGGAGGTACACAGAGACCTACAGAGAGCTGCTCTCAAATATGTGGCTGAATATTAGCTACACATGTATAAGAAATTACCCAAAGCCAGAGAAACAAGCACCAGAAAGACGTAGGCAGAAAATTATTGAAGCTCAGAAAGACTGGGAATAATGTGCTCTTACTGGAAAGACCGCAACACATGAGGCACCAGGTAGAAACCTAATTGCCTTACTACTGAAGCTAAATTAACTCTAAAGACTTTTCTAAATCCACTTAATAAGACTTACGAACAGAAAAAAAAGTGAATGCCTATTTTTAGAAATTTTTTATTATGGTAAAATATACATAACATAAATTTAACACCGCTTTAACCAATTTTAAGTGTGCAATTCCCGTACATTCACCATATTGTACAACCATCACCACCATCAATTTCCAGGATTTTTTTTTATCATTCCAAACTGAAACTCGGTACCCATTAAACAATAACTGGCCATTCTCCCCTCCCTCCAGCCCTTGGTAACCTCTATTCTATCTTCTGTCTCTATGAAGTTGCCTATTCTAGATACCTCATATAAGTAGAACCACACAATAGTTGTCATTTTATTTCACTTAGCATAATATCTTTAAGGTTCATCCAAGTTGTTACATGCATCAGAATTCCATTCCTTAAAGATGGATAATATTCTATTATGTGTATATACTATTTTTAAAATTTTATTTTCTGTTGATAGGCATTTGGGTTCTTTCCACATTTTGGCTATTGTGAATAATGCTACAGTGAACATTGGTGTACAAGTATCCGTTGGAGTCTCTGCTTTCAATTCTTTTGGGTCTCTCCCTAGAAGTGGAATTGCTGGATCAGATGATAATCCTATGTATAACTTTTTGAGAAACTGCCAAGCTTTTCCACGTGGCTGTACCATTTTATAGTCCTGTCAGCTTTTCCATGTGGCTGTACCATTTTATAGTCCTGTCAGCAAAGCATAAGGGTTCTATTTTCTTCACATTCTGTTTTAAACTATTTAAGTCCATTTAATTTTAATTTTCAAATCCTTCCTGCCCAGCTGGTGAAAAACTCCTCTTCCTTCCTTCTTGTTCTCTTGACACCCACCCAGGACTGTATCAAAGTTCAAAGTGTTAGGCATTGGGCCCTTTGGTCCACACAGGTTATCACCGAAATGTTCTTTGCTGCAGTCCAACACCTTTAGGTTGGGTTGCTTCTACAGCATCCTTGAGATATGGGACATTCTTGTAAAGCAGAGAATCCCAGAGTCTGTAAGTTCTACTCCCTACATGTATCATGCAGCCATTTTCCTTTGAGGTCCTGTTCCCCTGTACTCTGAAATGTACAGACCCCTCTCTCAATCCTTAGAAATCATTTTGCTGTCTGGGGGCAAGTTTTGCCCCCCATTCTGTTTCTTCCAACCCCCTACATTCTTTTAATAATTTTGCAAATCTTTACATCCTCAAACAAAAGACCGGAAATCTTGCAGATAACTTCTGCTTTCCTGCTAACCACATACTTTCCCAGAAGCAATGAAGCCCAAGGTCACAGTAATTTACCTGATTAGTTGAATGGGGGACAGAAAGGGAGAAATTTTGAGGAGAGGATCATCAAAATATTATCGTCATAATAATTCAAAATATTATCCAGACAAATAAATGATTTGATTTAAAACAAAAGCGAAAATTAAAACGTACACATGCTCATGGAGAAAATTTGAGAAATGCAGTAAATACGAAGAAAAAAAATTTATAATCATACCACCTAAAGTTAACATTCTGAATATTCTTCCAATCTTTTCTCTGAACACAGAAATATACTTTGCAACTATAAGTTCATACAATATATGTTACTTTCCTACATTTTCAAGTCATCTTTTCTTAAAAAACTGAATTAAATATTTTAAGCTTCTATTTGAGATGATTTCTAGAAATCTAGTGTCCTTTCTACTAATTCTGAGACTTATAAATGACAGAAAACCTGCTTACAATCTTCTAATTATTTATTTTTCACACCCTGTTTTTGGTTTTGTCCAGAGGCTCTGTGATATCCAGTATGATAGCCACTAACCACATGTGGCTATTTATATTTAGATCAGTAAAATTTAAATAAAATTGAAAATTCAGTTCCCTAGTTACACTGAAAATATTTGCTATGCATATGTGGTTGGTAGCTATCATATTAGACAGTGTAGGTGTAGAAAATTTCATCATTACAGAACTTTCTATTGGACATCACTGCTCTGGATCACCTACATTCATCTGACTCCTCTCCTGCACCTGCTACCATTCTTCTTATCACCTAGCTCCCATTGTATATTCTCTAAAACAACAAAAGCACATCGCTGCTGGATGTTTAAAAAAAGGTATTTTTTAAAGGTTTAGCAATAGCAGAGAAATATATTGCAAAATCAGGAAAATTACTTAAAAACAAATAACAGGTGTTACTGTTGCTCAAGTTCACTAACCTGCAGGCCCAATGTGTAAATCCAACCAACAATTAACTAATCGAGCCTCAGTTCTGCAACTGATGAGAAGAGCAATAACTATTTTGTTATTTAAGTCTTAACCTGATATTGAGTATTTATCATGCTCTTCTAATTCAAAACATTATGTAATAAAAACATATATGTTGTAAAATTAAAAATTAAGGTAAAATATTCTTATGAAATTAGATGTTTATTTTCATTACAAAAGCAACCTTTCCGTAGGCCCTGGTCTGCTGCTATATTGTTGACCTTTTTTTGCTTCTTTTCTCTTTCTTGATCAAGGTTTGCAACATTCTGTCTTTTAGGCTGCCAATGCAAAAACTAAAAACTCTTGTTACATTATTATGCTGAGCAATTTGGCTCCTGATTTCTCTAAACCTCTCCCTATTAAGACTGGCTTATGGCCTTTCTTTTCAGAGCCAGAGAATCCCCCTCATCAACCTTTCCTAAATAAAAAGCAGTTTTTCCCCCAGAGAAGAATTTTGTCATTCTTCTAAAATGCTGAAGCAGTCACTGGGAAGTTTGGTTTCATAACTGACCAGTATTTTTCCTGCTTCATACTGCTTTTTCAAAATATCTCAATATTTTCCTTATTATTTTTTTGTAGATTTCTATACAATATTTCCTTTATATATCCTATTTCACTTAACTATTCTTTACTGTTGGATATTTATGTGTTTAATTGATTTGTTTCAATCTTACTGCAAATGCAAGGATTAGTAACTTTTGCATGTACTTCTGATTATTTCTCTAGGATAGATTCTTAGAAGTGAAATTATTTGACCCATAATAAATTGTCAAATATTCACTACCTTCCCACAGGAGATGAGGAGTTTACATCCTCATACCTCAGCCTCCCACCATTGATGTTGGGCTTGGCCAAGTGACCTGTTTTGACCAATGAAACTTAAGTACATTTGACTCAAGCAGAAAACTTAAATATGCTTCTGTGTTTGTGCTTACCTTACTACAACTTGGTGATCTGCCATGAAGAGAGCACACCCTGTATAGCCACTGACTTTCAGATGAGGCACTGGAATAAAATCATGGGGAGTAGGCTCAAATCTAACTCATAATGTGGAGCGAAGCCCAGCTTACTCCTCCTAAAGCAGAATTACCCAGGTGAGCCCATCCTAGATCATTCAAACTGCCAACAACCTGCAGAAGCAAAAACATGAGAAAAAATATTGATTAATAAGGCGGCGAATTTTAGTATAGTTACACAGCATTATTGTAGTGTTAACCAATTAATACATTCTTCTTATTAAGGTTTGCATTCAGTAATAAGGTTTCCAAAATGTTCTTGTCAGGGGTTCTAGCTGGAAGTTATGCTTCTGTTTCCAGAAAACTCAAAAACCAAAACCTCTACTGAGACTAAAGAATTTTTAATTATACAAACAGACCAACAGCTAAACCAACATTACCTAGATTAAAATATTATAATTCAAGGCATTAACTTTATGGTTCCAAACCTTGTGGAATTTAGCTTTTTAAACCCCAAGCAAGAGTCACTGTGATAATTCTCAAATGCATATTCTTAAATTGTTTTACTATTGGAGCATGAGAGTAACTGTCCACCAAAAAAATGCCTGGGTAACTTTGCTACAAACTCCAGCTATTTAGCATACACTGGACAAAGTGAACAAGTCCAGGCTGAGATGATCAGTGAACAAACAACATGTGCCTTGTGCAACAGTAAATAAAATAAATGTATTTCTCATTTTTGCATCAGCCTATAGGGCTAGTCTTAATGTAAATGAAGAGATTCTAAAGACTGTATGATATCTATCAATTCTAAATACATTGGAGAACTTGGAGAAAAAAATCATCATCTCAAAGCTTTAAATCTCAATTCGAGTTTAAGAAACAAGAAAAAAAAATTAAATGCCATGAAAAAAACTACCTCTTATAGCCAAAGAGTCAAAATTTCTGAAAACAAACCTAAAGTTCAGTTCTAAAGGTAGTAGAGTTGCAGTGCAATGAGAAACACTTATTTTGAATAAGTTTTAATGAAATTTCCAGAGAAATTATGAATGCTGATTCTCAATAAGACCCACATCCACCAGCTCTCATTTCTTCTAGACCTGTA
>NW_011889554.1:99165-139643 GCF_000151845.1 Pteropus vampyrus | reverse complement strand
GTATGATATCTATCAATTCTAAATACATTGGAGAACTTGGAGAAAAAAATCATCATCTCAAAGCTTTAAATCTCAATTCGAGTTTAAGAAACAAGAAAAAAAAATTAAATGCCATGAAAAAAACTACCTCTTATAGCCAAAGAGTCAAAATTTCTGAAAACAAACCTAAAGTTCAGTTCTAAAGGTAGTAGAGTTGCAGTGCAATGAGAAACACTTATTTTGAATAAGTTTTAATGAAATTTCCAGAGAAATTATGAATGCTGATTCTCAATAAGACCCACATCCACCAGCTCTCATTTCTTCTAGACCTGTACCCATTTTCGAATTCTGTCAGTTCCCAGGCTTGGTCACACGTACGACTTGGAAGAAGTTATCAAATTCATGAAAAAAAAAATTGTAGATTTTTCTAATTTATATCCACATAAACCTGGAAAATATAATTGGGAGTGTATTCTAACAGTGTTGGATAAAGGTAGAAAAAATGTAATGTAATATTTTGCCAGATTTAGCACTGGTGTACTAATAGAGATTCTGAATTTGATGTATTTGCTTAGGCAACTGGGAGTGACTAACAGTTTGCTCCATTGGTTGATTTAAACCTGAACTTGTAAGTAGCCTATGCTGTATAAAATTGAGATGACAGAACTTCCGTGGTCCATTATGGAGAAAGGTATCTAAACACTAAGAAAAGTTATGCTTCCAACAAAAATGGAGAAACAAGAACTGGATTTATCTTCCCATATGTAATAATAAAAATGGATAAATATATCTAATAATGATTTGGAAGACACTGAGCATCAGAGAACAAAGGACAGCGATACCTGTGAAGTGAGATGCAGTGACTCCATGAATTGAGATGATATTGAGTCTAGGTAGACCGTGGGACCAAGACAGATAGAGTTCACAGGACAGAGACACAAAGAAGAGAGAAATGCATAAAGAAAGGACTCGGGAGATCTGTAAAAGGTCCCCTTGAGTATTCACCTGAGTATCAATCAATATATGCATGTGAGAAAAATACCTGTGGCAAGGAAAAAAAGCCACCCAGAACAATTAGCCATAACAGTGCCTGCTGCTCACAAACAAACAAACAAACAAACAAACAAAACAAGAACAGTGTCTATTCTCACAACCATAACTGGAAAACCTCAAGATTTGTGGGGCATTATGCAGAGTACCAGAAGGTTTTGACTCTGTAGTGAAAATAATGAGCCATAGATTGAGCACTGTTCTGATTCCATCTAAAAATATCTTAAACGTAGGACAGAAAACCATCAAATAGTTTTCAAGTAGTTTAAATGCACCCAAGAACAAAGCTCAAAAACATTTATAAAAAACAAAAACCAAAAATATACAGCACCCAACAAGGTAAAATTCATAATGTCTAGCCTCTAAAAAAAAAAAAAATTATCAGCTATGCAAAAAGCAAGAAAATACAGTGCATTATGAGGAAATCAACCAATTTAACTTACCCAGAACTGACACAGATGATAGAATGAGCAGACAAGCACCATAAAATAGTTATTATGGCCATATTTCATATGTTCTAAAAAATAAGTAAAGGCATGGAAGATATAAAAAGATCCAAACTGAACTTCTGGAGGTGAAAAATACAATACAGAAAATGAAAAATATAGTGGGTAAGATTAAAAGATGAGACATTGCAGAAGAAAAGATTAGTAAACATAAAGACGTAACAATAAATACTATCCGAATAAAACAAAATAAAAGGGGCAGGGCATCTTTGAGGTAATTTCAAGTGACCTAATACACATGTAATAATTTGAGAGAGGAGAAGAAAGTAGGACAGAAAAACGTATTTAAAGAAATAATGACCAAAAGTTTTAACAGTTTGATAAAAACAATAATGCACAAATCAGAGAAGTTCGTTGAATTCTAAGCACAAGAAATATGAAAAAAATATACTCCAAGGCATAGCATAATCACATTGCTTGAAAATAATTATAAAGAGAAAATCTGAAAGCAGTCAGAGATAAACATTAATGGACAGAGAAATTATGGTGAAGATGACAGCGGATTTATTGTCAGAGACAATGTAAGCACAAAGACCATGCAGCAAAGCCTTTAAAATGCTGAAAGAAAATCTGTCAACCTAGAATTCAATACCTCATGAAAATATATTTGAAAAATAAAGGCAAAACAAAAACCTTCAGACATACAAAAGCTAAAAAGACCTCTCCGAATTCAGTGAGGAGGATTGCTATCTGAAGTGGTAAGGGCCAAGTAATAGTACTTATTCAACAGAAACTAGATAGTATGGTAATTAATATCAATGCTAAAGCAGTAATAAGAATGATTGACCCACAGATGTACTTGGCATTAATTGAATAAGGTTTCCGCTTTGACTGATATAGATGAACGATGAGTGGAGTTTTGACTCAGGTCCATATCAAAGTGAGCCTAAGGGGTCCTTGAACACATTTCATAGATATTTTTCAATTCTTGGAAAACACATACTCAACAACTGGCACAATCCAAATATCGTTTCCCTAATTTGTATATTGATATCCTTGTAGGAAAGCCAGAGAAACTGGTTAGCAGAAGCCCCTAGAACCGACATTACTTACTAAAAGAGTAAACAAAAACAATCTCACTTTCCTGGAGAAATTGTAGACATTAGTGCAAACAATAATGACCTGAAGGATCCAGAGCTGATGATTTGTACATCTTCATTTAGCTCAGCTGTTCGGCCTATGCAGTAGAGAAATAGTCATGCAAATGATACTGGCTTATCATTAACTTAATGAGATGATGACCCAGTTGATGGTGCCAATCAACACAACCCCTTGTATCTGTTATGCAGCTGTTGATCCAGAAAACATTTTCTCTTTACTCATTAGTAAAAAACACCAAAAGTAGTTTGTTTTCACCTAGCGGGGTCATCAATACACCTTTTCTGTTCTACTTATTTGTCATATCAACTCTCCATTTTTCTTTCTTAGTCTAGTCTGTAGGGACCTTGATTATCTCTCCATTCCAAAGAATATTACAGCCCTGTGGCATAACTTAGAACAGAGAGAAAGCTAGGAAGAAAGTAGTAGAAGGTGAGGCTAGAACAATCAGCAAGAACCATACAATTTAGCTTCTTGTAGACCAAGGATTTCAAGGATATTAAGGATTTTGGTCTTTAACTTTAAAATAATGGAAACTCTTTGAAGATTTTGCAGCTCGAGGGACTGGTAAAAGTGAGAGGGGATAGCAACATTTTTTAAAAATTGTTATTTTTTCAATAATAATGAAGAACGTTTTCTAACTGAGAAGAACAAAGTGAGAATTGCATTTTTAAAAGATTACTCAATCATGGATATAGTTAAAATATATACTCGTAATTTTTAAAATTTTGAAGTGTTTAAAACCTCATGGAGTTTTACATGCAATGAACAAATGTGACATTTAAAATATTCTATTTAAAATGCTTGATCACCTATATTGTGATTGTAAAATATATTTTAGAGTTTTTGCCATAGTATAAAATAATAATAACCAATAGTAAAATTAATAACAATAAACATTTATTTATCCTTTCAAAAAAAGATTGCTCAATATGTTGTCAAAAAATGGATTAAAATTGGTGAGGCACAAGAATTGAAGGGAAATTAATTTAAAGACTAGTACATTATTTCAAGTTAGAGATGGTGGTAGCTTAGAATATGGTGGCAGAAGATATGGAAAGTGTGTGAAAGAAGAGATATTTACAATAAAGACTAAATGGATCTTGAAGATGAATTAAATATTGGAGTGTGAAAAGAGTGTGATATCTTAGACAAATCTGAGAATTTTAAGTTATGCAACTGGATACCTGATGTTCCTATCCAATGAAATTAGAAACACTGGAGAGAAAAAACTTTAGAGGAAGTTTGGTGTCTGACACATTGAGGTCAAAGCATACACATGGAGATGTGAAATAAGATATATAAAAGGGCTTAGGCTTAGAAGAGAGTTGTGAGCTAGATTTAGAATTTTTTAAAGTCGCATACATATATTTGGTAATATATGTATTTGCCTGTGAAGATATAATAGAATGTGAAGAGAGACCAGACTTGAGTCTTGAGAAACTCCATCATTTAATTAATAAGTAGAGGAGGATGAATCTGCAAAAACATCATATATATATTTTTTAATTATAGGAAGGAAGAGTGACCAGAGAGCTAGGTAGAAAATTAGTAGATAATAATATTCATGGAAGCCAGCAGAACAAAAAGTTTCAAGCAAAAATATGTGGTTAACAATGTCAAATTCTACCAAGAACTGAAAAATGTCCATTGGGTATGGAAATATGGAAGTGACTGTTAACCTAGGCGAGAGAGGCAGAGGCCAAATTAAAGTAGATGGAACATGGTAAAAGGTGTTGAAAATAATGGAGAATCTATAACTCTTTCAAAGAGTTAAAATGTTTGGCTCTGCAAATGAAGAGAAAGGCGGAAATTGTGTTGGCTAGAAGGGAGTCTGATTATAAGGAGTTGAAAAAGAGCCTTAAAATTTTATTTTGCCTTTACCTTTAAATTTTTTTTAAAATAATTTTTAAATCTCTTTTTTTAAATTTATTTTTTAAAAAAATTATTTTCAGTTATAGTTGACATACAATATTATATTAGTTTCAGCTGTACAAAATAATAATTAGAGTTTTATATACTTAAAAAGTGATCACACTGTTAAGTCTAGTACCCATCTGGCACTATGCACAGTTATTACAATATTATTGACTATATACCCTATGCTGTACTTTACATCCCTGTGACTATTTTCTTAACAGGCAATTTGTACTTCTTAATCCCTTTCACCTTTTTCATCCATTCTTCCAACCTCCTCTTCAATTTGGTGACCATTAGTTTGTTTTCTGTATCTATGAGATTGTTTCTGTTTCGTTTATTTTGTTTTTTAGATTTCACATATGAGTGAAATCATATAGTATTTGTCTTTCTTTGACTTATTTCACTTAATATAATACCTTCTAGGTCCACCTTGTTGTTGCAAATGGCAAGGTTACATTGTGTGTGTGTGTGTGTGTGTGTGTGTGTGTGTGTGTGTGTGTGTCTGAGTAATATTCTAAAGCAGTAATAAGAATGATTGACCCACAGATGTACTTGGCATTAATTGAATAAGGTTTCCGCTTTGACTGATATAGATGAACGATGAGTGGAGTTTTGACTCAGGTCCATATCAAAGTGAGCCTAAGGGGTCCTTGAACACATTTCATAGATATTTTTCAATTCTTGGAAAACACATACTCAACAACTGGCACAATCCAAATATCGTTTCCCTAATTTGTATATTGATATCCTTGTAGGAAAGCCAGAGAAACTGGTTAGCAGAAGAACCGACATTACTTACTAAAAGAGTAAACAAAAACAATCTCACTTTCCTGGAGAAATTGTAGACATTAGTGCAAACAATAATGACCTGAAGGATCCAGAGCTGATGATTTGTACATCTTCATTTAGCTCAGCTGTTTGGCCTATGCAGTAGAGAAATAGTCATGCAAATGATACTGGCTTATCATTAACTTAATGAGATGATGACCCAGTTGATGGTGCCAATCAACACAACCCCTTGTATCTGTTATGCAGCTGTTGATCCAGAAAACATTTTCTCTTTACTCATTAGTAAAAAACACCAAAAGTAGTTTGTTTTCACCTAGCGGGGTCATCAATACACCTTTTCTGTTCTACTTATTTGTCATATCAACTCTCCATTTTTCTTTCTTAGTCTAGTCTGTAGGGACCTTGATTATCTCTCCATTCCAAAGAATATTACAGCCCTGTGGCATAACTTAGAACAGAGAGAAAGCTAGGAAGAAAGTAGTAGAAGGTGAGGCTAGAACAATCAGCAAGAACCATACAATTTAGCTTCTTGTAGACCAAGGATTTCAAGGATATTAAGGATTTTGGTCTTTAACTTTAAAATAATGGAAACTCTTTGAAGATTTTGCAGCTCGAGGGACTGGTAAAAGTGAGAGGGGATAGCAACATTTTTTAAAAATTGTTATTTTTTCAATAATAATGAAGAACGTTTTCTAACTGAGAAGAACAAAGTGAGAATTGCATTTTTAAAAGATTACTCAATCATGGATATAGTTAAAATATATACTCGTAATTTTTAAAATTTTGAAGTGTTTAAAACCTCATGGAGTTTTACATGCAATGAACAAATGTGACATTTAAAATATTCTATTTAAAATGCTTGATCACCTATATTGTGATTGTAAAATATATTTTAGAGTTTTTGCCATAGTATAAAATAATAATAACCAATAGTAAAATTAATAACAATAAACATTTATTTATCCTTTCAAAAAAAGATTGCTCAATATGTTGTCAAAAAATGGATTAAAATTGGTGAGGCACAAGAATTGAAGGGAAATTAATTTAAAGACTAGTACATTATTTCAAGTTAGAGATGGTGGTAGCTTAGAATATGGTGGCAGAAGATATGGAAAGTGTGTGAAAGAAGAGATATTTACAATAAAGACTAAATGGATCTTGAAGATGAATTAAATATTGGAGTGTGAAAAGAGTGTGATATCTTAGACAAATCTGAGAATTTTAAGTTATGCAACTGGATACCTGATGTTCCTATCCAATGAAATTAGAAACACTGGAGAGAAAAACTTTGGAGGAAGTTTGGTGTCTGACACATTGAGGTCAAAGCATACACGTGGAGATGTGAAATAAGATATATAAAAGGGCTTAGGCTTAGAAGAGAGTTGTGAGCTAGATTTAGAATTTTTTAAAGTCGCATACATATATTTGGTAATATATGTATTTGCCTGTGAAGATATAATAGAATGTGAAGAGAGACCAGACTTGAGTCTTGAGAAACTCCATCATTTAATTAATAAGTAGAGGAGGATGAATCTGCAAAAACATCATATATATATTTTTTAATTATAGGAAGGAAGAGTGACCAGAGAGCTAGGTAGAAAATTAGTAGATAATAATATTCATGGAAGCCAGCAGAACAAAAAGTTTCAAGCAAAAATATGTGGTTAACAATGTCAAATTCTACCAAGAACTGAAAAATGTCCATTGGGTATGGAAATATGGAAGTGACTGTTAACCTAGGCGAGAGAGGCAGAGGCCAAATTAAAGTAGATGGAACATGGTAAAAGGTGTTGAAAATAATGGAGAATCTATAACTCTTTCAAAGAGTTAAAATGTTTGGCTCTGCAAATGAAGAGAAAGGCGGAAATTGTGTTGGCTAGAAGGGAGTCTGATTATAAGGAGTTGAAAAAGAGCCTTAAAATTTTATTTTGCCTTTACCTTTAAATTTTTTTTAAAATAATTTTTAAATCTCTTTTTTTAAATTTATTTTTTAAAAAAATTATTTTCAGTTATAGTTGACATACAATATTATATTAGTTTCAGCTGTACAAAATAATAATTAGAGTTTTATATACTTAAAAAGTGATCACACTGTTAAGTCTAGTACCCATCTGGCACTATGCACAGTTATTACAATATTATTGACTATATACCCTATGCTGTACTTTACATCCCTGTGACTATTTTCTTAACAGGCAATTTGTACTTCTTAATCCCTTTCACCTTTTTCATCCATTCTTCCAACCTCCTCTTCAATTTGGTGACCATTAGTTTGTTTTCTGTATCTATGAGATTGTTTCTGTTTCGTTTATTTTGTTTTTTAGATTTCACATATGAGTGAAATCATATAGTATTTGTCTTTCTTTGACTTATTTCACTTAATATAATACCTTCTAGGTCCACCTTGTTGTTGCAAATGGCAAGGTTACATTGTGTGTGTGTGTGTGTGTGTGTGTGTGTGTGTGTGTGTCTGAGTAATATTCCATTGTATATATTTACCACATCCTCTTTGTCTAGCTATTTATTGATGGACACCTAGCTTGCTTCTATATCTTGGCTTTAAAACATTTTTTAGCACGTTTAAATGTCACTAGGAATGACTCAATGTTAGAAGTTGAGAAATTATTTGGTAATGTAATGTTTTTGAAAAACCATGAAAGAGTAGAATCCAAGGTGAAAAGATTAATCTTAAATAGGAATAGAAATAGGAGGAAAAAAGGAAAAGATGAGTACAGATGGAGGTTCATAGAATTGGTAGCAGGAAATTCAAAAAATACATCTCTGATGGCTTCTTAGTAGAGAAAGAGGCAAACTCATTTATTAAGAATGAGGTGAAAATTCAGGAAAAGGGCAATATGGTTGGAAGGGTAAGGAGAATAAAGGAGATACAAAATAATTACTGAGAAAGTGAATTACGAAAAAAATTGTAAGGTTGCCTTGCAAGGTGGAATACCCATTCGAAATTGGTTACCCTGATTTATCCACAAGTGCAAACTGCAGTTGAAGAAGAAGATGCAGAGAAAGTGGAAAATGGGACTGATCCAGGTTTGGAGCTTTCTAAACACTTGTAGTAAGAAAACAGAGAAGCAAAGGAACTTGTGTTATTGGCAAAGTGCTATGGAATTTGTGGTTTATAGTCACTAGACTGATTAAGGAACTGAAGAAAGAGTGAGCAGATGGTTTAGGAGGGAAGGGGAGGGGCAAATGAAGGTTCTAATTCGGTCAAACAAAAGTTAAGAGTGAGCAGAAAGTTCTAATGTAGTCAAACAAAAGTCAAGTGTTAGTAGCTGAATAAGCAAGCTGAATCTAGAGGCAATTATAGATGGAGAACAGGATGTTTATTAATGATTTTGGAAGTGATGTAATATTATGACATAACAAGATGTACCAAGGAAGTAGTTTGTAGAAATTATCTACTTGAAGACTTTCCAAATATTAACCACATTCTTAAAGTCAATATATTTACAGTTACCATTTTTTAACCCTGACACTGGGGCTTATATTATTAAAAAAATAATAATAAATCCCCTAAGGATAAATGTTCATGTTCAGTCTCTGAATCCATTCTCATAGACTTCATTTACATATTTTGACCGGTAGCAACTGTAAAATTTTATATTTAGGGCTCCTACTTCCTTTCAATGGCATTCAAATTTCTTTTACTCACTTGCCAGTTCTACAGCCTTGGTTGATCATCAGAATCACCTGGGGAACTTTTTAAATTTATAAGTTCCCAGCCTGCCCACAGTTAACCAGATTCAGTAGTTTTCAGGTGGGGCACGGGAATCAGTATATTAAAAAAAAAAAAAAAAAAAAGCTTCCCGAGTAATTCTGACAATTCACCAGAGATGACAACCATTGCCCTGAGAGATGGGGAAGTATTCTGTCTCTGACTTCTCAATTCAATACAAACTCCTGGAACTAGACATCTATAAGGAAGCAGTGGGAAAACTTGAAGAAGGGACCACAAGCTATAAACAAATGAAGTCAAAATTTACATTTCATGAACTAATTTATGAAATTTTAATAATTTAAAAATATTAAGACATTCTATAATTTTACCTTCTGGTTGTCTTCAAAAAAAGAAGGGATTGTTTCACAATTTCTCTATTATAAGAGTAGCACTTCAATGATAATTTTATTGTAACATTATTATATAACAATTATATGATAAACTTTACTGTAAAATGGTATAATTATCTGTGATATTAGTTTTAAAATGTTATTTTTATATTCTTTTTCATATTTGATTTTTGAAGACTGAAGAAAGATAACTTGGGAAGTTATTATAAAGACTACATTAGAGATGATGGCAAAAAGTACAAAAATAGCAAAAGGAATACAAAGGAGAGAAAAAATTGAAAATGATTTACAGTAAGATAGAAATAATTTGGTATTAGGAATGGTATCTTCAGATTTCTACAGGAGTTCTAGAGCTAACTGAGTACAAGCTATATCTTTAAGTGAAAACAAAGTAGAAAGGTTTTTTTAAAAATTATTTTGGCTTAAAGACTGTATATTTAGCCTTATTCTTTAACCAAAAAACAATCGGAGACTTAAAACCAATTTTCAAAGTTGCTGTTATCGCAAACACTTTTTAATATAAGAATGACCAGAAAAAGAAGAATCGAAAAGCAAGTGCAATGTACCTTAGTTCCTATTTCCTATGGGAACTCTACAATGGCTTAAGATAAAACCTATGGGGGGAGGGAGGAAGTGAATTTAATTATGTAAGTCAAATCAAACACAGAATAGCTAGAATAAATGATAATAAGACTCACCAACTCCAAGTAAAAGAAATTAAATCCTTTTAAAGTCTACAAGTTTAGAAACATAGTTCAATGACTATAAAACACTACTATGAAGCACATGCATGATCTTAGTTTGTGCTTAAGTTAAACTCATTTTATTTTTACTTAAATTCTTACAAAATAATTATTCCTTGCAATTGATAATTCACTGTAAATAGAAGCCCAACTTTGGCCCTGTCAGTGACTTGGAACAATTATTGATGGCGTGTGTATAAAACTTGTAATTGATATGAAGTAGGATTGAATAGCCAAAGCTGGTTGAAAAGATAAGGATCCAAATTAATATTGACATAGGAAAATTTTAGGTCAAATCTAACATGAAGAATTATTACAAATATAACTATAAACACTGGTAATTAATTTTTAAAAATCTTCAAATGTTCAAATGCATATGTTCAGCATGGGAACTAACGTGGCTTACGAACAGCACATGTGAGAACAACTTCAGTATTTAAGTAACTCCAAATTATTCAATAATGTACTAGAATGGTCTAAATCACTGCTGTTATTTTGGAACATATCAGCACAAGCATAGTGCTCAGGAAGAGGGAACCGATAATCTCATTCTTTTCTTCACAGATTACAATTACAATGCATGTTGTTGACGTCAGCTTTTCTCATCATATTTTAGAAGGAGCACAAGCAAACTGGGTCGTATCCAACAGTAAAGACAATGATACAAGAACTTGAAACCATAATATAACTAATTAAAGAAGTAAAATACTTGGCCTATAGACGAGAAAGACACAGCTGGTATCAAATATGTGAAGTAGCATTAGTTTCATTCTGTGCAGTTCCAAATGGCAGGACTCAGTAAGGCCAATGGGTGAAAAGGGCAGATGGACAAATTTTGTCTCCATTCCAAAACAAGTAAAGAGAGAATGTCTTCACAAATTTGAACCTAAGAGGGAACTAGTAAAGCTTTTGGGGGATAATACTAACACAGGGAATCTTGCTTAAGGCAGAGGAATGAAGCGTTCGGTGACTTCAAAAGTTGTTTAAATATTGGTGCCAAGCTTACCACATCAAAGTAATCACCTGGGAGATCATTAAAAAAAAAAGTTCTAGATACTTCACCTGAGGCTTTTAAGTTATGTGGACTTATTTGAGTTGTAGCAGATGAATCTGTATTTTTAACATGCTCCTGGGTTATTGTGATGACTAACTATGTTTGGAAACTACTGAATCATATTTGTAAAAATCTATTCAACACTCAATGCTATAATCCCAAATACTTACAAAAGATGATGGGGAAAATGGGTCAAATATTTGGTGACAGAAGGAAACCTAACTCTGGGTGTTGAACACACAATGTAATATATATACAACTTACCATTGAATGATACATTTGAACTTATTTAATTTTGTTAATTAATGTCACCCCAATAACTTTTAATAAAAAAGGACCACTATCGAATTATCAACAACAACAACAACAACAAAATAAAAATAAGATTTGCAAACTTAAAAAAAAAGATGATGTTATTGGTCAAAAGGTCTAATGAAATGTTCAGTTAGGTTAATTTAACTTTTATTTATTAATTTGTAATTAGTTAACTTATATAAATATACTAAACATATGACCTGAAAGAGAATTTAGAAGAAATTAAGAAACCAAAACACAAACAGTAGTTTATTTACTGTCTAGTTATTCCATTCGATAAACTAAGAGCATTGATGTTTGTTAGATTTTACAGATGTCCGAGGGTCAAATATAATACTCCTTTGCCATCCTGCAGAAAGCACCGGTCTTTCTTAGTCTCATATAGGGATTTTCCAAAAGGGAGCAAAGAATCTTTTGTCCAAATAGCAAACTGTACTGTCTGATATCGGCTCATCTAAGAAAACATATTAAAAAGAGAACTGCTATGTTTAAAATTTTCACAAAGCAAAAATATCTTTTAGTCAGCATGAAAATAAGCCAATAACACTCAAAATTTTTTTCTGCAATATCTGTTATCTACTTCTGGATTCCGGTTCCATGATGTGTACTCAAAAACGTGGCACTAGGACCTCAGACAATAATTTGTTTCCATAGAGCAAGGATAGCTGAATTGATAAAGTTGGGATAAAGGCAGAATTTCTACAGATTGAGGGTGTAGGTCTACTTTCAATAGATCAGTCTCGAAAGTGCTAATGAAGAGACTTAAAAATCCTGAAACACAAGAGCTGAAACAGCTCCTAAAGAATATCAAGTTTAACTTCCCTTTTACAAAAGAGAAAACAAAGGTCTGAAGAAGGAATGAGACTTGACCAAAGTCTTTTCCTTATATAGTGATAGAACTGTGACTAGAATCTTAACCTCCAGTCTCAGGCCTATAGGAGAAGAAAGTCCAAGAGCACCAACCTCAGACATCACTCTAAGGAAAAGCAGCCCCAAATAAATGGAGGTAGGCAGTGGTAATGGGAGATGTAATTTACACTTGTTTATTCTGTGCTGACAATGAGAACTGGATGGTGATTTGCTCTGCATGAAGAAGGCATATACATAGGATGATTGTGGTGGGGGAATCAATAACAGTTGATTCAAAAGCAAAAGAAAAGAACTGAAGGCTAAATTCAGGTTATTGGGATGGAAATTTAACATGAGATCTCTGGATTAGTATTCACAAGGTGCTGTTTACATGATAAATAGAACATAAGAAATGGAAAGAGAACCAGAAACTCAGTGCATAAAGAAGACAATCCTGCAGAGAAAGAAATTTAGGTGCATACAACACACTGGAGTCTTGGGGGGACTGGAGGCGGGAAGATAACACCTAGATAAAAAGCATTGGCTTTCCTTGTACCACCACAAAGTTGTCAAAATATTGGCACTAAAATAATTTAAAATCCTAGAGCAATTTTTAAATTAAAAATGGGTTAAATATTAGAGGAGTCCTCAAATAAATTAATGTCTAATAGGGAACGTTAGGAAATTTTTTAGAAGGATACTAAGATTTTGGTCCACCTACCAAATTGCAAAAAAAAAAAAAAACTTTTACCGAACAGAGTTTGTCCACCCAGTGACAGCAGAGCCAAAAACTGAACACCAAATATCGCAGTGGAGAAATTAGAGTCACTTTATTCGTAGAGCATTAAGCAAGGAGAACGGAAAGCTATATTGCCTGTAGCCTGAACTGCATGACAGCTTACAATCTGAGCATTTTAAAGAGCTATGCAGAAGCACTAGTGAGGAAAGTTGATTGGAGAGTTTGGAACTCGGCTAAGAGGCTTCAGCACCAGGTTTTCTGGAAACAGACCCTTTGCTCCTGCAAGGCCTCTAGTGTTCAAGTTCCAGTCGTGTCCTGATTGGAGGGATGATGTTGCAGGACACTCAGACAGAGAGATGGGACACCGAGGCAATAAGCAGGAAGTAGCGTTTATTGGTGCCGGCACTAATTGGTGCGGATTTACATCCAAAGGCTGAGCCCTGATCTCAGCGGGGCTTTCCCTTTTATACACATCTTATACTTCCTCATGTTCTTTATCTATAAGGAAAGTGTATTTTGATTGGTTGGCGGACCGTAGGGGGAGTGACCGACCAAGGCTGGTGGTCTGTGCCACGTCAGCTATGACACTGAAAAGTCCCTTACCTAATATGGGAAGGGACGCGAACAACCTTCAACCGTTATAGGAAATGGTTAGCTTGGCCTCCGCTACCACATTACCCTCCTTTGATGCTCGGGCCCAAGACTGGGTCAGAGGGCATCATCTTCATTCTGTTTTTGGTCTAAAGTCTGATATTTCCATACTGTATGACCTGACTACCTATCCTGATTCCCTCTTTACATTTATAGTCTCAGGAGTCACAAACAGAGTCCTTAGGGGTATGTTGGCCATCTTGCTGGGGTGTTGCCATCCTTAATCTTCTGCTGTACATGGATCGGTCAGCTTTCGGTGTGACCAAAGCGGGGCCAATGTTCTTTCACTCTGCAAGTCCAGTCAACGTCTTCTTTCGTAGGGTTAGTCTGAGGGGCTCTGTGGAGTCTGAAATGCACTCCCAGTCTATGGCTGCTGGCTTAAGCCTGCTATGGTGAATCGAAGGCATTATCTCGGCAACCTTTACTGCAGTGGGAGTGGACAAGATAACAGAGAATAGGGCCCCTCCAAAGAGGCTTTAAGGGTTAGACATTCCATTCCTTGACTCATACCGAATCTCCCCGCCTAAAGGAATGGGCCTCAGTAGTCAGACAAACAGACATCCTTTCCCTAACCCAGCGATTGAGAGCTTGCAAAGTAGTACCCAGGGCTTGTACCTGCTGTCTCGGAGTCAATTCACCTATTACTTTTAGGTCTCCTCGTATTCCCTTGATGAGCGTGCGTGATCGCCCATACAGGATCTCATAGGAGGAGAACCCTGTCTTCTTGGTTGGGGCCGACCTGATTCTTAATAATGCATGGGGAGGACTTCATCCCACTGTAGATGTGTCTCCTTACAGTTTTATCAATTGAGTCTTAAGGGTCCTGTTCATGCATTCCACCTATCTGTGGTCGATAGGTGGTATGCAATTTCCATCTAATATGCAAATTTTTGGCTAGTAGCTGCACTATTTCTGCTATAAAGGCTGGTCCGTTATCTAAGCCAATGGTAATTGGTAGGCCAAATTGTGGAACAATTTCTTGGTGGAGCAATTTGGCTACTTCTTGGGTCTTCTCAGTCTGGATTGGGTAAGCCTCTATGCAAAGAGGTACGTGTAGCCCCGGGATTGAAGCATCTCAGTGAAGTCTACTTCCAGGTCCTCCAAGGGTGTTCCTCCCACACTCTGGACTCCTGGAGGGGCCCGTGGCCCCTGTCGTGGGTTGTTTCAAGCACATACCTCACATAGTTCACACATTACTCGGGAGATGCTAGAGAGCCCCAGGATGTAGAAATACCAGCCTAATGTGGTTTCAAGAGCTGTCTGGCCGATGTGGGTATTCTGATGGAACTGTCTGACAAAGGCTGGGGCTAGGGCCTCAGGAATTGCTATTCACCTGTCCTCAAACTTCCACCATCCACTAGAGAGGTAACTCCCATTTTCAGTCTTAAACCAAGCATCCTCATGCTGTGAATACTTAGGGTCCTACTCCACTAAAGAACTGGGGAACAGGGCAGCAGTCAGAGGTGTTGGTTCTGTTACTCTCTTGGAGGCCATGAGCTTTGCTTCGCAATCTGCTTTGTGGTTTCCCTAAGTAGTCACAGTGTCTCCTTTTTGATGTTCCCAGCAATGCATGACTGCCATTCTCTTAGAGGCCATACAGCATCTAGGAGCTCAAGGATCTCTTTTCCATACTTTATGTCTTTTCCCCCTGAGTTGATCAGGACTTTCTCCTTATATAAGGCCCCACATATGTGGAGGGTAGTAAAGGCATATTTCGAAGGCCTTTTGTTGTGGCTGTTCCCACATTAGGGGCTCACCCCACATTAAGGGCCTTGTTTGCCTCCCTTGAGATGGAACGACTTCATGGCCCCCCAGGGTGCATCATCAGGGCAAGAGAAAGGGGCAACGAGACCGGTTGCCTGTAGACCCCACAATGGTGGCCTGTCTCTGTGAAAGGGGGCTTACAGGTTGAGTCACCACAGAATGTTCTGCCCCTGTATCTACCATAAAGTCAATGGGTTGGCCATAGTCATTCGGACCATAGGCTCCTGGGGGCCTAACAGAATGGAGCCCGGTCTGGCCTACTCTTCTTCATAGTCTCTCAGGAAAACCAGGACGACAAAATCGTCTTCTAGGGCCTCGGGTGGTCACCGTGTCAGCTGGTACTGTCCTTGGAACACTTGGCTTCTTTCTCTTGGGCCTGGAGCAGGCTGATAACTGCCCAACCATTGGGGGCACTTGTATTTTCAGTAACCTTTTTGGTGGCAATGAGCGCACTGGTCCCGCCCCAACCACATTTCTGAGTGAGCCGGTTCTTCCAGTGGCCTTCTCTGGTCCTATCTTTGGTCTGTCGGGGGCCCCTCTCCGAGAGTGTCCTGATCATTCTACAGATCTATTTTCCTTATCATTTTTTGGTCTGCCTCCCATCAGGCTTCTTGGTCTTGGCTGACGAACACTTTCGTTGCCACCTCTAACAATTGACTGGTGTTCATGCTAGCAAAGCCCTCCACGTTTTGCAGTTTGTACCAGATGTCCCCTGGGGCTGACTGACAAAAGCTGCATTAACCATTCTCTGGTTTTCGGCCACCTCTGGTCAAAGGAGATGTAAAGGCGAAATGCCTCACACAGCCTCTCATAGAATTGACTTGGACTTTTCGTGAGTCCCAGAGTACCTCTGAGTTCTTATTCATATTCATGGTTTTCTTCCTTCCTTCTTTTAGACCGCCTATGAGGGCCTCCTGATAGCACTTGAGCATCTGGAGTCTTCTGTCCTCATTGGGGACCCTTTGGTGGTCCTCTTCGGGGAACTGGTTTTGGGCATAGGCCTGAGCATTTAAGGTCCCTGCTGGGAAAATTTCCTCTAGCCACTTTAAAGCAGCCTGGGTGACTCATCGGTGATACCACCCTAAGTCTCATGAGGTTCGCCGTGGACCCATGGATAAGGGCTCAACTCTCACTTCATGGTCAGGCTGCATCTCATACTTAGACATTTGTCATTCAAACACCACTCTCCACTCAAAACACCTGAGAGATCATGGTTTCATCTCCATCCAGAGACTACTTGGGTGACCTTAGCAGTTGATCAGACTCCCTTCTGTCCTCTAATGGACAGGCTGGGACCTGGGTCCTCATCATTCAGTCAGGTGGTGTTCCTGAGCTAGTTCCTGTGCCTCACCGGGTTCTGTTGTGCTCTTGGAGCCACCTCCCCTGTCTGCAGGAAGAGTCATTTTTCCCTACGGACAGCAGGTCCACTGGCTCCAGGCGGAGTCCGCTTCTCCCAGCTTCCCAGGGGCCAAACCCCAATGATAAGGGAGGTGAAAACTCGCCATCTTTGATCCTGGATGCGCCCTCAGAAATGTTGCAGGATACAGGGACAGAGAGACAGGACAACAAGGCAATAAGCAGGAAGTAGTGTTTACTGGTGACGGCACCAGCTCAGCGGACTCACATCCAAAGGCTGAGCCCCAATCTCAGTGGATCTTTCCCTTTTATACACATCTTGTACTTCCTCATGTTCTTTCTGTATAAGGAAAGTGTATTTTGATTGGTTAGCGGATTGTAAGGGGAGTAACCAGCCAGGGCCAGTGGTCTATGCCATGTCAGCTGTGAACTGAAAATTCCCTTATCTATTATGGGAAGGGAAATGAACCACTTTCAACCAGTATAGGAAACGGTTAGTCGGCCTCCGCTACCACAGTGAGACTTTGGTTCCAGGTTCAGCTGGAGAACAGGGCTGGCACATATGCAGCACTGTTTCTGTAAAATAATTCAGGGATTATATTAATCACCAATCTGTTTTAAAGGAGCAGAACCAGTTTTAAGCTAGTCGATGTGATTTATGTGCTATTTCACAGCCAGATATTGTAAAAAAAGACTTTATAGAAATGCTATAAACAAAACCTAACTAGTTGTCATTCAATCTTTTTGGATAGGATTCTGGAGTCATAGTTAAGTTAGGTAAATGGTCAAGTAAATTTTGAAATACGTTTGGTGGTATATTATGTGGATATTAAAATGATACATATGAAGATTTTAGAAATATGTGAAAAAAATGAAGACCTATAATAATTAAAAAATGGTATATATAGCACAGTGTTGTGAGGATTAAAACAAATAATTGATGCAAAAGTAATTTTAAACAATAAAATGACATTAAAAATATAAAGTATTATATTGTGCTGGCTGGAAAATTACTGCTTGGCTGTCGCCCATGAGAACATAGGCTATATCGCCCATGGGAACATAGGCTATCGCCCATGGGAACATAACATTCTAACTATAAGCTTTCTGCTTCTGTACTCCCCACTTGCACAATTGACCTGTGGGTTGAAAGTTAGTAAAAAGAAGAAAAATAGACTTGTGTGTTCAAACAGAATGAAGAATGGAGTTTAAGGCTTAAAAACCCTGTATCTCTACATTTCGGGGCTGCTTAATTCAGGGTCTGCGTACCCCTGGCAGACCCAGCTGGCTGAATAAAGAGTGTCTTTCCTATAACTCACTGATTTCTGGTGGTCCGTGTGTCTATTGGGGGCTGGCAGCTACAACAATATAACCATAGGAAAATTATCTTTGCTTTTGGATAAAGATTTTCAATGACCATAGAACATATGTAGCTGCTGTCTTAAGAATGGCTTTGGGTCTAATTTTTTAATGAAGTTGTTCAAATAATAAATATTTGTTTAAAATAGTTAAGTTGAAACTTGGACCCAAAGTAAGAACCCATATAAAACTGTAAACTTCAGGGGCCTGTTAGAAAGAATAAAATATAGTTTTTAGCATAAATAAAATCTTTAAGAAGAATGAAGATTCATGAAAAGAAAACACCTAAGGAAAACATATCCTGTAATTATAATGATCTTATCAAAAGAAAAGAAACTGTGGAATTTTTTGGTGAAACATTTTTATAGTATAGAATTAGAAAATGAACAAGATAACGCTCGACTGGGACAAAAAAAGCTGACCTCAAACTCTAAATTGGTTTGGGAAAGCTGCAAAAAAAGGACAAGACCTAGAATATGGGTTTTTTGCTAGATAAATGGCAACTTCCAAAAAACAGACAGTGTCAGAATCACAAGAAGAGAAGTTTGTGTACATTCTCAGTTTCACCAAGAGGTCTTCCCCCTTCCTCTTTCCAGAATCCTACCTCAGTTAACACTTAAGCATAAGCATCACTATGCAACTTGGACATAACCAGGCATGTTCTCTTTTTAAAAGATTCTTCTCTAAGTCACAGATATCTTGATGTTTCAGGTTTTTAAATTACACTTTACCTGACTTTTTTCACTGTCCCCTACCTTGATTTGGGTTGCCTTAGAAGCAAATTCGAGAGGAAGTAGTCATAAGGGGTGGCAATTCCAGGGAATACTAGTAGGGTCATGGGAAAGAGACAGAGAAGGAAAGAAAACCAATAAAGTGTGTATTATCTCATTCAGTTCCACTGGAGAACTCTGAGAGACAGTGAAGAATCCATTTCAAATTTATCTCAACAAAAGGGCAGAAAAGATGGGATGATTTTCCACCAACTTCCCATTTGTCTTTAGTTGAGAACTACCTACAAGAACATGACTCTCCAACAGTTCTGACTTGACCTCTATGGATCCAACATTCTTCCATAGAGAGAAAAAAGCCCTTGGACAGAGGATCCCAGTGTTTGCAGCCTTAGATTTGTAGAGGTGAAATGCCATGGAGCACTTTATAGCTATAGCATCTTCTGCTACAGGCAGAAGACAAAGGATAGAGGACAAAAGATAGTTCCCAAGACCAGTCTCTGTGCTTTTGTCCTTCACTTTACATGCATTCACTCAGAGACATTGTTATTACTCATCACTTCATACCTCTGTGCTGCAAATTTTCAGTCTATATTTTACGTTCTGTCTTTCCCCCTAAACCCTGGTTCCACATTCTGGCTGCCAATAGCATAAATCCAATGGGATATCTCACTATCACCTTCAAAATTCCAAATCCTTTTTCATTTTTATTATTCTTCTCTACATAAATATTTGTTGAGCCCTAACTATGGTGCCAGGCATTACCTAGGTAGTGGGAATATGTCAATTAAAAAAAAAACAAAAAACAAAAAACAAAGAACTAGATTTGCCTTCACAGATTTTAAAGTCTGAAGTTGAACAGAAGGATGAAGGCAAATAAACAGGTGAATTTAGAGTGTGAAAAGCCGTGGGATAGGGGTTGCTTTGAGTGTTATGGAGGTATACGGAGCGGGGAAAAGCCTAGACACGAGGAGTCAGGAATGCTTCTTGGAAGAAGTAAGGCCTAAGTTGAGAACCAAAGGATGAGTAGAAGTTAAAGATCCTTGTCAAGGCTGAGTTGCCAAGACCCAGCACAGGGCCCAGAGCAGAATAAATTCCCAACTAATGTTAGCCAAATGTATGAATGAGGAAAACATATTTCAGACATAAAATGTATATAGGAGACTCAATGTTCTGAGAGAAATCACCTTGCATTTGGGCAAATAGTAGTAACATCATATGAGTAAGTATTATTCATCTTAGAGAGATGATATAAGAGAACTGATGATAAAAGAGAACCGTTTATTCCAATAGATAGAAATGTGACTGCAAACTTTTAAAAGTACATTTCCTTTCAGCTCCAACAACATTTAGAACTGTTATTTAGTAAAAGAGAATACCCAGGAGATGTGAGCTTAAGTTTGAAAACTGAAAGATGAGTAGGAGTGTCCAAAAGAGGGGTGGTCGTAATAGTTCTGGGAAAGGAGCTGGAAGAATATCCTAGGCAAGGAAACAGTTTGTTCAAGGACGAATACTCAGACTTGGCAAGTTTAGACTTGGTAAGGTAAGAAATTCAGTTGTATGCGTGTGAAACCAAGAGCAAGAGGCTGAGACATCCTGATTATAGGTATTACGGGTCATGTTAAAATATTTGCGCTTTACTTGACGATAATGATAAGTCAAAGGATTTTAAATGGAGCAATACGATCAGGTAGAAGGAAAGGAGGTGAGATGGTGACAAAATCAGACTGGCTGGCTGCCCAGATAAGGTTTCTCATGGTTAATATTTGCATCCCCACATTCAAACGCCTGATCCTTGACTTCGTGGTTTCAGAAATCTACTTTCATGTGAGCATAAGGACCCTGGATTATTCTCTGGTGGCTAGACTCACTCTAACAAAACTTCCATGGAACTGTTTATATAAATCATATGAATTTTCCAGTGACTAATAATTGTATTCGTGTCTCTTGCACAGAGACCCTCCTTTCTCTGAATGCCAGTCTAGATCTCAGAAAGTCACTTTGTAAGTTGGAATCAGAGAAAAGAGACAAGGAAAGTATATTGAGGGATATTTCACGCAATTTCACCCAAGTCCATGGCTCTCAACCCTGACTGTACATTAGAATCATTCAGAGCTTTTAAAATTACTAATATGCCTTCTTAGATCAATTAAATCAGAATCTCTGGGAGTGAGCTTGAGTTTATTTTTGTAAAGCTCTCACATGATTCTAATGTACAACCACCGATCTAGGCCCTGGTGTAACCTAATGAGACAATTTCTCTGCTGAGTAGATGTTCACAACCCTCCAAATTCAGTGTTTGCCTCACTGGACAAGACAGGATACACACTGCCAACTTTCTTGTCTCTGACCCCAGGTCTTCTAGCTTCTGTTGCAAACCACCTCTGTTCCACTGGCATATACTTTCTTTTTCATTTTAAAATATTTCAAACATAGAAGAAAAAAAGAATAATGAACAACTGTGAACCCAAAACCAAGCTTTGTCAAATCTTACCGTTTTGTACATTTGCCTCAGATTTTTTTGTAGAATTACAGATATGAATTTAAGTCTCCTATACATCCTTGTCCAACCCAATTTCTCTTATTCTCAGCTCAGAGGTAACCACTATCTCTATGTATGTTTTATATTTTTACCAAAAGTGGATGCATTTTTACTAGATGTATTTTTTAAAATGGTTGCAAAAATAACACTGTTTTGTATACTTTTAATTTTTATACAAGTAGAATCATCCTCCATGTAGCCTGCAACTTTTCATCTTTCCAAGAGTATGTTTCTGAGAATTATCCATGTTGATACATATAGCTTTAATTCAAATATTTCACTGATGTATATCTTATATAAATTTGTATCAATATAGCTTCCATGCTAGAGTTTCTCTTGGGTATACATCTAAAAGTGAAATTGTTGGATATATATACATTTAACTTTACTAGAAGTGGCCAAATTATTGTCCAAAGAAGTTCTAATTTACTCTCCCACCAGCAGGGTGTGAAAGTTCCCTTTGTGTCACATCCTCATCCATGCTTGGTATTGAAATTTTTTACTCATCTAATGGGTGTAAAATAATATTGATTTTTATTTGTAATTTCTTGATTACTAGTGATATTCAGTATCTTTTTATACATTTATTGGCTGCGCAGTTTTTCTTTGCCAGGAAACATGAGTCATGAAACTTTTTAGCATAGAAAAACTTATGACATTCTTCAGGGGAAACTATTTCAAAAATATGTTTATCAATGGAAATGTAGAACTAAATACCCAATTGACCATGAATTATTACAAATCACATAGAATTATAGGAGGAATATATGAAAAGTGTATCAGCACATAAAAGCAGAAAGCAGAAAAAATGCATATAATGAAATGCTTTAAGAAAGAAGAGGATTGGGATGAAACAATGAAAATTAAAGAAAAGCATTCCTCTACCTCATCAGCACAGGAGGCTGACTTATCATTGTTTTTACGAACCCCACATTTTATCTACCAGGTAAAATGTCTCATTCTGGATCAGATACACGGAGAGGATGTGCACTACCACTTTTCACAGCATGTGGTAGTTCCTACAAAGGAAAAGAGGTTTCAGTGATAATGAACTCTTGGGGGCTAGAACACGTATGGAGTCATTTTGTTATCCGCAGATACATGAAGGTACCCTTTGGGATTCCTTAATTACATTAGAATGAGCTTATTGCCTATTTTGCCTAGCAATTAGCATAATACCTGGCCCACACCATTTGTTCAACAAATATTTGTTGAATAAATGAATGACAAAATAAATGAATACATTGATATTAACATGTGTAGATGTCCTTGTCCTTGCCTGTGATTTTTCCAAAAATAAATCCTATTTCCATGTCAGAATCCATGAGAACATGGCTCTTCAGTGGCAACAGAAGGGAATAGCATGTGGCAGCAGGAGGACTTGGGGACTCAGCTTTCAAAACCTCTGAGGACTTACAGTGCTTTCAACTATCAGAATACCAAAGACAAGTATATTATATTATCATATGCTGAATTGCACTTAATATGAATGTGGAGTTTCTAGTTCCATTTTTTTCAAAATAGAAATCCCTTCTGGAAGGCTTATTCTAAGAAGTAGTGTCCACTATGTTTTCAAAGAGCCTGTCAGCCTAGAGATACTGGCAGCCTTATTCTCCACCACTGACTGCACCCTCTGGAGAGGTGAATGACACAGACACCATTGTTACCTATTCATTTTATCAACATTACGACAAAAACGTCAAGCTCCTTGATAACTACTCAAAGTTTTTAGGATTTTCCCTTCTGTAATACATTGATACCGGCAGAAATCATTTATAAAAAAGGAAGTAGATACACAAAATATTGAAACAAGAAAAAGAACTGAAAACAAGTTAGCCATGAAAGAAAAGATGTTATGTGAGTAAGAAACTGTGTGATGTATTATTATATGTTGAAACTGTGAAAAGGACTTCTGCCTCAGAAGCGTCTTTATTTTTTCCAAACAGCTCTTAAGTGTTCAAAAGTGCCAGAACCATGACAAAATTTACTGACAATATAATGGATTTTTAACAGTTGAAAAAACTAATGTTAATGGTACAAGGAGAAAGCGATTCAATGGAGTAATTCAGAATTAAAGCAATAGAATGGAGAAATAAATGAATAACAATACCTGGGCCTAAAATAGAGCTTTTTTTTTTTTTTTTAACTGAGGCCTAAAACAAAGCTTCTATATGTGACTAGGCAGTTTGCTCTGCCCAGAGCTAAAGTAGAGACTGAAATCCAGTCCAACCCAGGTTCCCCAGCCAAGCTCTTTCTGCCTGGAGGGGCCTTGTTCCAGAGACCACTGCAAGTGGTACAGTATATCAAGAAATCCTCATGACTACTGTTAAACTTGCAAAAGAGCAGCAATGGCTTGTAAATCAAAAGACCACTAGAGGAAAACTGCATGTCTAATCACTATGAGCAATTTCACTTTTTATTACTTATTCTGCTTATACAAAGTGTTTCAGAGAAGTAAAATTTTAAATGTATGACTTACAGTATACTGGGGGACTCTTCTTTGTAACTTATGGTGGCTGAAAACATCCAAGGTATTAAAAATTAAATGTCATTAATAGGAGTGGAGAATAAGTTTAGATGCAGTGGTTCATAAATATTTTCATGCATTATTTAACTTTGTTGCATGAACTGTTTTCTAAAACTTCTAAAGGAAGAATGATTCAATTTTTTATTTGCTGCATATTATAACGGAACTTGAAATGGCTACTTAATTACCACTTAAAATTATATGTTAGCTGGCAAGAATTTATAGACTTTCTGAGAGATTTACAGTTTGAGAGATGATAGATTGTCTAAATTGCCTATTTGCTGTCACCGCTGATTTTATGTATCTTTGTTCTACATTAATCAGAATCAAAAGTGAGATTGTATATGCATGTGTGCTTTAGTATATTGACTCTCTATTGTCTTAATAGCAAGCTGTAGACTCTTCGTGAACTTTGACTTTTTCAGCTACTTGCTATATTTGCAAATATTAGCTATCATTGATACACTTCTACTAAATATATATAAAAATAGCCTAATCTCAATTTGTTCTGTTACCCAAAGATCTGGGAAATTTTAAAAGGGGTCTTTGGAAATGTTTATAAAATAAAGATTTTATTATGTTTATTGCTGTTTTTTTTATGTTTATTATTTATTTTTATGTTTTATGTTTATTTTTGTTTATTATTTTGTTTTATGTTTATTATGCTTATTTTTTATTGCTTTTGAATTTAGAGAAATTGCTTTTATTTTAAGATTTCAATCCTGTGGCCTCAAGTGAGTATACTGACTTAGGGCTTTTATAGATGTTAAAATTGCTTTAATAAGCTTATCAACTTTTTATGTATATCATTATTATCATGAAAAAATTAAATTTTTACTGGATCATGTTAATTACTAATTTTACAGCTTATAAAGTTCAGTGAGATTCAAACTACTTGATTACTCTTTGTCTTATTTCCAGCTTTGAGAATAATTCTTTCAAATTCCTCTTAATATATAAACTGAACTCCAACTTGTGAAAATGTACCTTCTATTAGAATATCGAATGCTCTTGGGCTTTAAAAAAATGCCTTTTTATAATCCTATTTTGTTTTCCTTGTAAGCTTATACATATTGCAGTTAACTACTAATAATTTGTATAACTTGGCACTGTTTTTCTTCAATCTTCAACTCTTCAGTGAAAAATTTTTTTAAAAGACAATGTTATTATAATATTATTGGCTATATTCCCTATGCTGTACATTATATCTCCATGACTTATTTAACTTATAACTGAAAATACGAACCTCTCATTCCCCTGCACCTTTCCCCCACTCTTTTAAAAAATTTTTCAATTATAGTTGACATTGTCAGATGGTTATCATTTCTTTAGGTTTATAAATGTTGAATAACTATGGTGTATGCTTGAAACTAGCATAATATCGTATGTTAGCTATATTTTAGTAAAATTTTTTAAAAGAAAAAAAACGATTGCTAAAGTAAATTAGGGAAAGTAATTTTAAAGAAATTATGTCTTAAATGTTTAGAATTTAATTTAGCATCATCAGTAAATTAGCTCATTAAAGTGCTTTTGAAAGTGAACTCTAGGCAAGAAAGATGAACTGAAGGACATCTTCACATGTCAAGAAGAAATAAAAATAAAAATAATGATCCATGATTAATCCTTGTCTTGAAACCAAAGATCTTTGTTTAAAATTTGGGTAAACCCCAAGAAAGAAACAAAGGAGCCACTAAGAAAGGGTGAAAAGTCTGGAAGGAGAGTGAAAGGACACTTTCCTCCACTGCTTACTGGCTCTACACGGCTGTTCTCAATCTCGCTGTCTCGGGAGGCAAAGATAGGATGACACAGATGACAGCAATTCAGTCTCTGTTCCCAATGGGGGGCATAGTCTGCACCTCTGAAAACTGTAAGTGGTCAAGTTTTTGCTGCAGTACTCCCAAAACACAGAATCTGAAATAGGTTAAATATAGTAAAATATGATATGCAAATCCATGGGTTTTGTGAGTAGGTAGGTCCAGATGATAGCAAAATCTCTTCTGCTTTGACTTCAAAGGAGTGAAAAGATAAATGGTGATGAAACATCTGTAAAGAGTTAGGTAGCCTGGAAAGCCCCTGTAAATGGCCCCATTCCCTAGCCTCCTGACCATCCAAAAACCTTCGACACCACTAACACCACCACCTGGTCTCAAGGTTCTGAACTGCAAATCGATGTTTGACCATTTCCATGGACAGTTCATTCACTGATTAACATTGTGTCACAGAATTATACTGCAGTAATTTGCAATTTTAAACTGGCCATTCACTAAAATGATCTACTGGTTTAAGAGCACGAAAATTGTCCTAGACTGGATCTAGACACTGATTCTGCGCAGCCTGATATTACATTAACTCTGCTTTCCAAAAGGGAGAGAACACTGCTCTTTATGTGACTCCTGAATGAACCTCTTTCACTATTGAGGGCCCAACATTTCACACCCTCAAGCCAGTATGGAAACCCCCAAAGATGCAGTTCCTCTTCTGCTTTGTAAATAAACTGACCATATTTTCACAAGAAATTCCTTGGAATTGATTTTCCTTTAAAAAAAAAAAAATATATATATATATATATGACATTTTGTTGTATTCAAGAGACCCACATTCCAAATAATATTAATTTGATTAGGTGGTAAAAGCATGGCAGCTGTTTTTAAACTTCATATTGGTGTTATGGCAGGATTAGTGTCATGACAGATTTTTAAAACACTATTTGAGTTGGGAGAAATTAAGTCTCGTGGAGAATGATTTTCTTCTCTGGTAGTTATCTGGCTGCTCTCTAACATGCCCTTACACCCACTATACGTATGTGTTCCTGGCAATACCTTACAAGGTTCAGGTCCCAGACTCTGTCACAACTGAAAACCACAACTTGCAGATGTGCTGACCCCGTTGTACAATGGCGATTCCTCTGTGCTAGAGTGAGGATCTAATCCACAACCTTTGGTCTAAAGGTAACCTGAGCATGAATAAAATTTTGTTGTAAGAAACGGGAACTAGAAAGAGAGAGTTTAGGATGACTTGATATCAATTTCCTTTATAATTCATCAGAAGCCGAAAGTTTCCAAACTGGTCATGGTCATAGACAATATCTTCAGGGAAACCACAGTCTGGAAGCATTTTGTTAGGGACCTCTGGGTTGGTTCATTCAACAAACTTAGCAGGTCTTCTTGACCCATCTGCATTAATGACTCCTTGTACATTTCTAATATTCACCATTACTTTTATTCTTTTCTCTATTCTTGAAAACTCTCATTAGTCACTTATCCAATTAATTAGACTTTTTAAAAAAACCCATTTAGTTTTTATTTGTTTTTATTTGACTTATTCTTACTCTTATTTTTAGAAAGCCTTCCTTCTATTTTCTTTGGATTTCTTTTTCTAACTTCTTGAAATAGGTGCTTTTTAGACTTTGCTCTTTTCAATATATCCATGTAAGAATTTGAATTTCTTTCTAGAACCTGCATTAGCTGAATACCATAAATTTCAATGATATTTCCCTTATGGTTCAGTTTGAAATATATACTAACATATGTTAATTTCTATTATGATTTTTTTCCCTTTGGTGCGTGTGTTATTTAGAATTATCTATTTTAATTTTTGAATATATAGATTTTTTAAATTGTTTCCCTTTTAGTTACTAATTTCTAGCTTAATGGAACTGAGGTCAGACAGCATATACTGCATGATTTTAATCTTTAAGGTTTTTTTGAAATATATTTTATAATCTCTTCTGGGGTTAACTTTTATAAATTAGCCCCATTAACTTGAAAGAAAAGATGCATTCTTCACTTTGGGGGCTCAGTGTTCTATAAGCCCATTATAACATGCATGTTAATTACATTGTACACATTTTCAGTGTATTTGATAATTTTTTGTCTACTTATTCTATCAACCCTTGACAGATAAATTAAAATTTAACTATGAATGTAAATTTATCTATTTCTTCTTATAATTCTGTCAAACTTGACTTAAATACTTTGATATGCTTTGTTTAAATTAATATTTGATATGATATGTTTAAATACTTTGGTATGTTATGATAGACAGACAAATTTGAAATCATTACATTATCTGAATGAATTATTCCTTTGTCATTATTAAATTACCCTCTTTATCTCTAGTAATGTTTTCTGATTTAAATTCTATTTTGTAAACAAGTGATATAACTATACTATATGTCTTTCCCTGGTAGTTGCATGTTATACTTTTTCTATTAATGATTTTCAAGTTTTCTGTATCTTTAGATTCTTTACAAATAGTTTTTTTGAGAATAGTTCACATACCATACAGTTAATACATTTAAAGTGTACATTCAATGGTTTTTAGTACACTTACAAATATGTGCAACAATCACTACAGTTGACTTTAGAACATTTTCATCACCTCAGGAAGAAACCCTGTACCCTTTAGTTATCACCCTACTATCTTCCCCATCATGCTCTTCTGCATCAATAAGTAACCACTAATTTACTTTCTGTCTCTATAGATTTTCCTACTATGGACTTTCACGCAAATAGGATCATGTAATGTGTGGAATTTTGTGACTGGCTTCTTTCACTTAGCATTATTTCAAGATTCATCCAACTCGTGACATATATTAGTACTTTATTATTTGCAATGGCAAAATAATATTCCATTGTATAGATTGTTTATCCATTCATTCATCAGTTGATTACCAATTGGGTTGTTTCCACCTTTTGGCTATTAAGAGTAATGCTACTATAAACATTCATGTATAAATTTTAGTGTAGACATATGTTTCATTTCTCTTGAGTATATACTTATGAGTGGAATTGCTGAGTTTAATCATTTGAGGAACTACCAAAATGTTTTCCAAAGTGTCTGCACAATTTGACATTCCCACCAGCAGTGTATAAGGGTTCCAATTTCTCCGTATTCTTGAAACACTTTTTATTATCTGATTTTGTCATTCTAACAATTCTAGCAAGCCTGTATTTCTGTTCCCAGTGGCCCAAAAGTCTTTCAGAATCAAAGTTCAAATTCTCCCACAACCCCCAAAATGCCCAACTGGCTTCTCTCGTATTTTTCCCTGATAATTCTACTTGTATATTCTAACTATACATACTTATATGGATATCTAGATAGATCGATCCACATCCACACAAGCACACAGAATATACCTGTGAGCACATGCACACACATAAACACATATTCTAGCACTTAGAGTTGTTTTCAATGGAATGATCCATCTATCTAATCTTGGACATAATGTAACTGAAAGTAGAATTTCGTTCTTTTGTCCTTTTTTTACCATATTTTTTTTCTGGTTGATACATAAGTTTCTTTATATATTCTGCATAATAATCTTAATTATAGTTATATGTATTGCAAATGTCTTATGTAGTTTATGTGGTTTTATTTTAATAGTGCCTTTTAATGAAGAAAGTTTTTAATTTTAATATAGTTGAATCCATCAAACTTTTCCTTTAGGGTTTTCATTTTTTATGTCTATTATAAGAAATATTTCTTTACCATAAGGTCATAAAAATATTCTCATATATTTTCTCTAAATATTTTAATGTCTTCTCTTTCACATTTATGCCTTTTTCCATTAGGAATAGACTCAGTGTGTATAAGGTTGGGATTCAAGTTCATTATTTTATTGTGTGTAACAATATTTATTGAATAGTCTCATCTTTCACTAGTGATCTTCAGTGCCACCTATGACATATGTCTATTTTCTATTTCTCATCAATTTATTTAACTATGCATTTACAAATATCTTGAAGAGATATTTGCACTCCAATGTTTATTGTAGCATTATTCACAGTAGCTAAGATATGGAAAGAACCTAAACAGCCTTTGACAGATGAATGGGCAAAGAAAATGTGATATACATATATACACAATGGAATATTATTCAGCCATGAGAAAATGGAAATTCTGCCATTTATGACAAAATGGATGAACCTAGAGGACATTATCTTTAGTGAAATAAGCCAGATGGAGAATTACGAATATTGCATGGTATCACTTGTATCTGGATTCTTAAAAAAAAAAAAAAAAAAGCTGATTTCATAGAAACAACAGATAGATTGGTGATTACCAGGGGCTGGAAGGAAGAAATGAGGCAATGTAGGTCAAAGGGTATAAATTTTCAGTTTTAAAAAGAATAAGTTCTAAGGATCTATTGTACAGCACAGGGACTATCATTAATAATACAGTATTGGGCATTGTATACTTGAAAGTTGCTGAGAGTATGACTTAAGTATTCTCAGCACACATAAAAAAACTAGTTAACTGTTTGAGAGAATAGATGCATTAATTATCTTGATTTTGGTCATCATTCCACATTGCATATGTATATCAAATCATCATGTTATATATTTTAAACATATACAATTATATTTGTCAATTATTCATCAATAAAGTTGGAATAAATAAATAAATATATACTTTTAACCCCTTCTCCCTAAAAGAATTTATAACTTTATACTTAATAGAACAAGTATCACCAGGTGTCACTTTGTTTTTGCCCTTTGCCTTTCCTTATATATTTTAGAATTACATTTTCAAGTTCCTTGAAAATTGTTGTTAAATTTTGACTAAAATTGTATTGAATCTATAGATCAGGTTGTAGAGAGCTTATTTTCTTTATCTTATCTTCTAATCCACAAATGGGCTTATGTATTCACTTATTTAGGTCATATTCAATTTCTCTGAATAACATTTTATAATTTTCTCTATAAAGTTTCTTCACATATTTTGTCAGATTTATTCCTATGTATATATTTTTAGTAAGCATCCTGTTTTCTTTGGGTTTAAAATGAGATCTTTCTAATATTTCACCATAAACAGTGGTATTTATTGAAGGTTTTTTGCATACTTTTGTTAAGAGAGTTCCTCTTAATTCCTATATATCTAACAGGGCTTTTAAAAAATTTATGGCTGTTGAAATATGCATTTTTTTGTGAGTCAATATTTAGATTGACTAAATATAGATTGGTAACCACCAATCTATCTGTTGTTTCTATGAAATCAGCTTTTCATTTATTTATTTATTTTTTTAGAATCCACATACAAGTGATACCATGCAGTATTTGTATTTCTCCATCTGGCTTATTTCACCAAAGATAATGTCCTCTAGGTTCATCTATTTTGTCATATGGATAAACATGGATAAATATCCATATGACATAGTCAATATTTTGTGAGTTTACGTTTGGTTGATCTTAATCTGTGAAAATTCTGATGACCTCCATTAAAGATACTTCCTCTGAAGAGGATTGTGTTTCCTTCAGTCAGAAGCCAGCGGATCACTTAGTGTTCTTTTAGGTTAGCCAGCTTAATTCATGAATTTTTAGGTCAATCACTTTGTGTAAATCCCTACACACAAAGCTTAGTCTCCTAGTTGTAGTAAAACTTGACATGTGCTCTCAGTGCAACCTGCCATTTGTGTATACTTATAACTCACTGCTCCAGTTTTAGTGTCATTTAGATTTTTTTTATTGGCCCCATTAGCAAAAACTTCTATAAAGTCTGTATTTTTATTGTAAACAATTTAAAAATCTTTCCAATACATACCCAATTTCTTAAGTGTAGTACAGTGGGATGATCATGTGAAGAATCTCCATCTCCCCACTCCATGAGATTCACGTATTTATTTATTCAACAAATTCCTCTTGAGTGTCTACCATGTGCCATTAATATTCTAGGAACCAGGGAGTTTGGTCATAGAAGAACAGATACACACACAAAAAATATGAGTGCATTCAAGAACAGCAGAAGCCACTGTGGTTGGGATTGTGGGAGTACGTAAGAAGGGGAAAGTAGCAGAAGATGAATTCACAGGTTAAAGGGAACCAGATCACATAGGATCACATAGGTTAGAGTTAAGACATCAGTTTTTACCTCGAATGAGACAGAAACTTATTGGAGGGTATGAAGCAAAAAGATTTTTTTTCCCCCAAAGGTTTAAATAAGATCGCTGGAAGATACTAGACACTCAGCATACTTACCTGCTGAATATTTGGGTTTTGGTGTTAGTGAGAGGTCTTTATTTGCAAAAGAATATATTGTGGAAATCCAGGAACGAGCACAAGAAAAAACACTAAATGTATCATGGGTTTACCTGTAAAATAAAGGAAATGATACAAATGCAAGAAAACATGAATGAATTACTTTGTAATCTCAGTACACATAAAGGCTTTCTCACTATGGCTCATGATCCAGATACAATAAAAGAAAAGATTGATAGCTTGACTACATAAATTTTTTAAAAAAATGTTTATAAGGCAAAAAACACCATAAACACATTACTTGCACACCTATCAAAAGGACAAAAATTAGAAAGCTGGATGATGTTTAGGGTTGGCAAGGATGTTGTGGAGGCAGAAGAATCCTGGTTCACTGTTGGTAGGAGTGCAGACAGATGCAAGCGGTCCAATCAGTTGAATATACTTTATATCCCAATAATTCGGCTCCCAGGTGAATTTCCCCAAAAATTATCTTATAATTTCATTGATGCATATATAAAGATGTTCATGATAGTACTGAAATAGTAAGAGTTAGAGGCAATCTGGGTGACCAACACTGGAGGTGTAGGTAAGTAAAATGTGGTACATGCAGCAGTAATGGATTAAGTGTACATTTAGCAAAATGGATGGATATTAAAAAATAGTCTCGAGTGAAAAAAAGATATAGAATAAGGCCTATAGCACAATGACACCTATGTAAATTAAGAGCAGATGCCTATAAAACAAAACTATACATTTTGCAACAACGCATGCAAATAAAAGAATACACATCAAACACATTAGAATGGCTGTTTATGGAGAGGAAGAAGAGACATGAGAGTGAAGAAGAAAGATACAAGCAAACATGGAGTCTTCTAAGGTTCATCTATAGGCTATTTTCTTTTTCTCCCAAGCACATGGGAGGATTGCACTTTCCTGCCCATCTCCACCCTATAGTTGGGCAAGTTCGTGGGATTAGTTCTCTCTGAAGAGTTGCCAGTGAAAGTAATGTATACCAATCCAAGAGCAGAACACTTAATTTCTGGTAGGAGATCATTCAGTGCTCTAGTTCCCCACTGCAAATGATAATCAAAGCACAAGTCAATCATCTATTGTGGACACTTCAGTTGCTTCCATGTCCTGGCCACTGTAAATAGTGCTGCTATGAACATTGGTGTGCAAATATCTTTTCGGATATGGGATTTCAAGTCTTTGGGGTAAATACTCAGTAATGGGATTGCTGGATCATATGGTAGATCAATTCTTAGTTTTTGAGGCACCTTCACACTGTTTTCCATAGTGGCTGTACCAATTTGTAGTCCCACCAGCAGTGTATGAGGGTTCTGTTTTCTCCGCATCCTCTCCAACATTTATTATTAATTGTTCTGTTGATTATAGCTATTATAAATGGTGTGAGATGGTATTGCATTGTGGTTTTGATTTGCATTTCCTCAATAGCTAACGATGTTGAGCATCTTTTCATATATTTCTTGGCCATTTGTATATCCTCTAGGGAGAAGTATCTGTTCAGTTCCTCTGTCCATTTTTTGTTATATCGTTTGCTTTTTGTTGTTGAGTCGTATGAATTCTTTGTCTATTTTGGATATTAGGTCCTTATCGGAGGCATTGCTTGCAAATATATTTTCCTATTCGGATCTTGTCTCTTTAACTTGTTGACGGTTTCTTTTGCTGAGCAGAAGCTTTTTAGTTTGATGTAGTCCCATTCATTTATTTTACTTTTTACTTCCCTTGATTTTGAGGTCAAATTCATAAAATCCTCTTTAAGTCCAAGGTACTTGAGCTTAGATCCTATGTGTTCTTCTATGTATTTTATTGATTCCAGTCTTATATTCAGGTCCTTAATCCATTTCGAGTTAATTTTGCTGTGTGGTGATAGACAATAGTCTAGTTTCATTCTTTTGCAGGTGGCTTTCCAATTTTCCTAGCACCATTTATTGAAGAGGCTTTCCTTTCTCCACTGTATGTTTTTGGCCTTATTGACAAAAATTATTTGCCCATATAAATATGGGTTTACGTCTGGATTCTTGATTCTCTTCCACTGGTCCGTGTGTCTGCTTTGCTGCCAATACCATGCCATTTTGATTACTATCGCTTTGTAGTATAATTTGAAGTCAGGAAGAGTGATTCCTCCAGCCTCATTCTTTGTTCTCAGGATGGCTTTGGCAATTTGGAGTCTTTCGTGCTTCCATATAAATCTGATGATTTTTTTGTTCTATTTGTTTAAAAAATGCCGATGGGATTTTGATGGGGATTGCATTAGATCTGTATGATGTTTTAGGTAATATGGTCATTTTAAGTATGTTGCTTCTTCCAATCCAAGAATACAGAATATCTTTCCATTTCTTTGTATCGTCTTCAATTTCTTTTAATAGAGTCGTAGTTTTCACTACACAGGTCCTTCACATTTCGTTAAATTTATTCCTAAGAATTATATTCTTTTTGTTGCAATTGTAAAAGGAATTATTTTTTCCACTTCTTTTTCTGATGCTTCATTATTAGAGTATAGGAAAGCTATGGATTTTTGAACGTTGGTTTTTTATCCAGAGACTTTACTGTATTTGCTTATTGTTTCTAGTAGCGTTCTTGTGGAGTCTTTAGGGTTTTCTATATAGAGAATCATGTCATCCGCAAATAGTGAGTTTGATTTCTTCGTTTCCTATTTGGATGCCTTTTATATCTTTCTCTTGCCCGATTGCACTTGCTAGGACCTCCAATGTTATATTGAATAGCAGTGGCAATAGTGGAAAGTTTTGCCTTGTTCCTGATCTTAGAAAGGTTTTTAGTTTTTCACCATTAAGTATAATGTTGGCTGAGTCTCTGTCATATATAGCTTTTATTATGTTAAGGTACTTCCCTTCTATACCGATTTTGTTAAGTGTTTTTGATCATAAATGAATGCTGTATCTTGTCGAAGGCTTTTTCTGCATCTATTAATATGATCATATGATTCTTATTTTTTAATTTGTTTATGCATTGTATTACATTGAACGATTTGCATATGTTGAACCATCCCTGTGCCTCTGGGATGAAGCCCACTTGATCGTGGTGCATAATCTTTTTAATATGTCGCTGTATTTGGTTCACTAGTATCTTATTTAGCATTATGATCAGAGAATATGGTTGGTATGATTTCAACCCTCTTACATTTGTTGAGGCTATTTCTGTGTCTCAGAATGTGGTCGATTCTTGAGAATGTTTCATGTGCAAGAATGTATAAGCAGCTGTTTTGGGATAGAAGGCTCTGTCAATGTGAATTATGTTCAGTTGGTCTAATGTGTCATTTAAGGATGTTATTTCCTTATTGATATTCTGTTTGAATGATCTGTCCATATCTGACAGTGGGGTATTTAGGTCCCCTACTACCAGAGTGTTTTGGTCTGTTTCTCCCTTTAGTTCTGTTAGTAATTCCTTTACATATTTCAGGGCTCCCTGATTGAAAGCATAGATATTAATAAGTGTTATGTCTTCTTGGTGCATGATTCCATTTATCCTTATGAAGTGGACCTCAGTATCTTTCTTTACCTTTTTTATTTTGAAGTCTATTTCGTCCGATATTAGTACCACTACTCCCGCTTTTCTCTGAATACCATTTGCTTGAAATATCATTTTCCACCCTTTCACTTTGAGTCTATATTTGTCTTTGGAGCTGAGATATGTCTCCTGAAGGCAGCATATTTGCATTTACATTTTGGGTGATTATTGAAATATGAGGTCTTCTTATAGCCATTTTAACTTTTGCTTTTTGGTAGCTTGGTGTTTCCATTGTTTCCTTGTCCTTGTGCTTCTGTTTTTTTTCATTTTGGTTGGGTTTTGTGGGTTTTGCCTCTGGTTCTTCTTCTTTTATGTTATATACCTCAGTTCTGAATCTTTGGTGTGTGGTTCCCATTACGAATATGAAAAGATAGTTATATATATACAGTCGTTCATTTTCTTCTGTGTGTGCCTTATCTCCTTTCCCATTTGTGAATTTGGATCTTTGAATCCTCTCCTTTTCAGTCATTGTTGTCTCAATTTGTTCTTATGTATGTTTAACATTCTTTACTATCTTGCTATAGCAATTCTCTTCTTATTATTTAAGCTTATAGTAAGGATTGCACTCCTCTGCTTCTATTTGCCTGATAGTCACTTTACTCCTAACTATGTATTTATTTATTTTGTTTTGTTTTGTTTTTTATTTTATTTTAAGTGAGCTGACCCCTTTCAGTATTTCCTGTAGTGCAGGCCTCATAGTGGAGAATTCCCTCAATATTTGTCTGTCTGGAAAAGTCTTAATTTCTCCTTCATATCTAAAGGAGAGCTGGATACATTATTCTAGGCTGGTAGTTTCTTTCATTTAATAGTTTGATATTTGATTCCACTTTTTCTGGTTTGTAAGGTTTGTGCTGAGAAGTCCAACAATAATTTATTGGGTTTTCCTTTACAAGTTACCATCTTCTTTTCCCTGGCTGCCGTGACTTCTGTCTTTGTCGTTGATTTTTGATAACTTTAATACAATGTCTGGGCGAAGGCCTTTTTGGGTTGAGATAATTGGGTGTTCTGTTGACTTCTTGAGTTCCAAGCTCCAGCTCATTCCTTAGATTTGGGAAATCTCATTCACCATTTGTCTAAAAATGCTTTCTAATTTCTGCTCCTTTTCCTCGCCTTTGGTAATTCCCATTATTCTCATGTTTTCTCTCTTGATGGTATCAGCTAGTTCTTGTATTTCTCTTTCACTATTTTTCATTCTTTGCTTTCTCTCTTCTTCCTTCTGATTTATTTCTAGATTTCTGTCTTGGATATCACTGATCCTTTCCTCCATTAGGTCAACTCTGTTTCCAAAGCTTGCTATTTCATTTTTCAACTCTTGCAGTGTGTTCTTCATCTCCAGAAGTTCTATTTGGTTCCTTTTGAGGGTTTCAATGTCCTTGCTCTGCTCTCTAATTGTTTTTTCAATTCCTGAAAATGTTGATTTGAGTTGTTTTGGATATCACTGAGTTTTTTCAGAAGTACCATCTTGAATTCTCTGTCATTTAAGTCGCATATTTCTATGTCTGTAGGCTTATTTTCTGGAGATTTTTTTCTTTCTTTCAGAGATGGCTTGTCACTTAGTTTGTTCATAGTGTTTAATGGGCTATTTTTCTGCCTGGGCATTAATGGAAGTGTATTCTGTTGATTTTCCAGAAAGAAGATTTATTATATAAAAGTCTCTCTTTAGCCTACAAAGAAGGCACTTTTCTTTTGGTTTCCAGTATGTGGCGTCTAAGCCTCTTGGATCCCTGCTTTATATGAAGCCTAAATGTCTTTTTTTATTTTCTTGTAGATATTTAATCACACTTGCTACTCTCAATTCCAGTCCCTGTCAGTGTTAGCAACAGTTTCAGTAGCATTTGCCTAGATTCCCCTGGAGCTTTGCGGTGATTGGTCTCGGAGGGTATGGGGGGAGGGGCCCTTTGGGTTGAGGGTCTAGGGCTGCAGCTCAGCCTCAGTTTTGCAAATAGGATTGGTAAATTCAACTGTTATTTCTCTGCAGTCCCGTCCTACTTCTTTGCTTTCTTCTCTGATGACTGGGCCTTGCTGCCGGCTGCTAGAAGTTCCGGCACTTCCAGGTGGACTGATCAGGGAAGTGTCCACACCTTCACCCTTCCCCTTCCTCCTGCAAGGAGCTCCGGCAGCTGTGAGAGGCAGCTTCTTTATTTCTCCCAGTCTACTGCCCGATACCTGGGGTTCTGACCTGTGGTAGTTCTTATGCGCAGATCCCACACTGAGACATGCTGGTGTGCAGTTTGGGTGTTTTTTGTTGAGTTTTAGATGTTCAGCTTATTGATGTTTCAAGGAGAGAGATCTGAGGACGTCTCTCACTCTGCTATGTTTCCCTGCCTTCTCTCACCCATTCAATCTTAAAATAAATAAGCAAATAAATGAAATCAAAAGACAATTGACTGAGAGAAAACATCTTCAAAAAATGATAGAAAAATGAACAAAAATATGAACAGATAATTACCAAAAGAATAAAAACTTAAAATGGCTATTAAACCTAGACATAATAAGCTAACTCATAATAAGAGGAATGCAAATTAAAAATACACTGAGATACAATTTCTTATCTATTAGATTGGTTAAAATTTTAAGCTATAATGACAACACACTTGATTAACAGGTACTCGTATACATTCCAGTTGGGAATCTATATTGATACAATTCATATTGAGAGAATTCTGCAATAGCTAACTAAATATGTATTTACCTTCTAAACCAAGAATTCCACTTCTAAAGATTTGTACTGAAGATACACTTCCAACAATAGGAAAAGTAATATGCACAAAATTGTTCTTCACATGATATAGAATTGCAAAATATTAAATATAACCTAAATGTTTATATATAGGAAAATGGTTGAAAAAAACTATGGTACATCTACATAATGAGGTACTATAAGCTATAAAAGAATGAGGACTATCTCTGAACTTATACGGAGTAAATTCCAGCATATCTGTTAAGTGAAAAAAAGCACAGAGCAAAAAAGTACCTATAGTATAATAAAGTACCTAATATATAATAAGGAGAAATAAGAAGACATATATGTGTCTGCTCATTTGGGAAAAATTAAAAGACAGATAAGCCAGAAACTACTGAAATTGGATACTTATGAAAGGTGGGTGGAAATAGAGTGGAAAGAAAGATAATGGGTATAGAAGTGATGCACAGAAGTGGCATTTCTCTGATCATATCTTTTTATATAGTCCTGATATTTGGAACTATGTTAATGTTTCACTTATGCAAAAATTAAAAATTGAAAAAGAATAGGAAGAAACCTAAAATGAAATACAAATAGAACAAATAAATCTAGCTGCATAATATAACCACACCGAAATGGGTGGCGCGGTAATTAGTCCAGGTAACTTTTGAACAAAGCAATGTTATTTTTATGCTCTCAGGTTGAAAACAAGCCAAAACTTGGCTACTGGACACACAATGCAATATATAGATGATGTATTATTGATTTGTACACTTGAAACCTATATAATTTTATTAACAATGTCACCCAGATAAATTTAATAAAAAATAAAATAACTAAAACTTTAAAAAAAAACTTTAAAAACTTAGTAGGTTTGCTTTCACCATGGTATAGGATTAGCAATTCTAAAACAACTTTCTGTGTGTTCTAAGATTAGGCAAAAAAAGTTAATCTATTATGGGTAATGAAACTATGTATTTTACTGTTAGAGAAAGAAGTCACAAATATGGAAAGAGGGAAGGTTATGTTATCTATGGTATTGAACTGGAATGTAAAGAATTGATATAGAATTTATGAGATATATAAACATAGATATAAATAGATTCAAATAGACATAGAAACAGGTATATATACACATGAATTTCCTAGCACTGCCTTCCGAGAGGACACAGAAGCAATGATACTCCAATAGTAATGAACATAATTAGCATCTAGATCTTGGTTTTCAAATACCATTCTCTGCTAAAAAGGACTAGCACTCTTTGGAGAAATGACAAGTTCCAGCACTGGGTCTGAAAAAATACAAGATAAGCCTGGGACATCTTGTCTTGCAGAAAGAAAGAGCTTAAAGAAATGAGGGGAATTGGTCAATATGACACAAGCTAATTTGAGGACTCCTATTAGCCAAATTGGGGCAATCTCACCACCAAAATAAATAATGGTAATAATAAATAATGACCCACTGAATAAATGAAATCTATATATTGATATAGACATTGAATCCATTTTGATATAGATAAATAAGTGAAATGAGAAAGAAGGAAAGCTTTCCTTTATAATAGAATGCCAATAAATGAATATAGTAATAACAACTGAATGAGAAAAAATACCATGTAGCAACTATCGTAGTAAGCATTGATTTAGGCAAGGATTATCTGAAATACTAAATACCAAAATTAGTGGTGAAAATTGAGACATTTACATAGTTTTAAAGTATCTCCTCATAAAATGCTTATTAATTACAAAGGAAAATAGTAACTTTATGTTAGAGAAACCTAGCAAACACCACCTAACTGAGTGATCAAAGTTAAACCATCAGCAACAGGATAAACAGACAATATATGCCTCCTGATATAATGCACTGAAAAAAACCACAACATTCCTTCTGTGATGTTTCTTCCAAGAAGGCATAATCTGGATCTAGACATAAAGAAATATCAGACAAAACCAAATTGAGGCATGTGGTAGCCAGCCTCCAGGATGGCCCCAAGTGATCCCTGCCTCCTGGTATTTCCATTCACGTACAGTGCCTACTTACACTAAAAAGGGCTACTCTGCACATCTTTATTATATGAGCGAGCAAGAGAGAGAGAGAGAGAGAGAGAGAGAGAGAGAGAGAGAGCGAGAAGAGAGAAGAGAGAGAGAATTTTATTATAAGACGTTGGCACATACAATTATGGAGGCTGACAAGTCCCAAGATCTGTAAGGTGAGTTGACA
>NW_011889554.1:95454-99115 GCF_000151845.1 Pteropus vampyrus | reverse complement strand
TGAGCCTTGATTCCACTAAGTCAGAGAGAAACAGAAAGCGAGCAAGAGAGAGAGAGAGAGAGAGAGAGAGAGAGAGAGAGAGAGAGAGAGAGAGAGAGAGAAGAGAGAAGAGAGAGAGAATTTTATTATAAGACGTTGGCACATACAATTATGGAGGCTGACAAGTCCCAAGATCTGTAAGGTGAGTTGACAAGCTGAAGCCTAGGAGAGCCCAAGTGTAGCTCTTGTCTGAAGGCCAGCAGGCTTGAGACCTAGGAAGATCTTACTTTTCAGTTTGAATCTGAAAGCAAAAATAAACAAACAAATAAACAAAACAATGTCCTGGTTTGAGGATAGTCAGACAGGAGGAACTCTAGCTTACTCATGGAATTCCTTTTACATCTATTCGGGCCTTCAACTGATTGGATGAGGCCCACCCACATAAGACTGTTTTACTCAGTCTACTGATTTAAATGTTAATCTCAGGGTTTTCGGTATAAAATGGTGACACAGAAGTCTTCTGAATTCACCTCCTCCCATAGACAGGCCAAATCTAAGCTACATATGGAACAATTCCCTCTGATAAAAATCCATAAACCAGCTGAGTGACACCTATACTGGAAAAATAAGAAAAAAAACCCTCATCAAAATGAGTAAAAAAGGCTAAGACATAATCTTTCCATAAAACTCATCCCTAGTACAGTGACATATAATTGGGAGTAAACTCAGTTGCCAGCTTCTTCCTGAAGAGCAAAGGGTTTGGACCCAATATCTAGCACTCTAACTTTTAAGACTTCCACCAGAGGGATGGGCCCCCAAAAAACTAACTCTGAAAGCTTACATCCATGAGACCCACAAGGTTATAACAAACTAAGAGACAGTTCTTAAAATGTTCACATGGACTCATTGTGGCTATCTTCCTAATGCTCAGCTGAGAGGCAATGGAAAAAATGCCCATCTCCCTGTCTTTCTGGAAGGTCTACTTGCATATCTTAAAAGTTGTATGCAGATCAAGCTTCTATTTTAACACACATCTAGAGATAGACTGCAATCCTCTCTGTCGACCAGGGAGACCTATGAGTCCCATCTCCACCTTTCCCCTCTGGCCAGCTCCAGGTCACTGATGTCACCCTAGAAAGAGCTTGTGTATACATCTAATACCCTGGCTTTGTGGCTGCCACCCAAGGGACAAACTCCTTGATGGCCAGGCTCTGTGGCCAGTGCTGCTTGAGTTCCAGATCCCAAAGGACTGCAGCAAACAATGAAACAGTTCTTAACCAGCTGTCTTTCCAGGGCTCAGACAGAAATTCCCAGCTCCATCTTTTCCTAAACCACTGAGAGCACCAGAACAAACAAACAAAAAAAGTGGCTTGGGCAATCACAAAGATTTGAGAGGTGACCAAGAGATAGGGTTGGGATGAATGATAAGGTTCATCTCCTACATAAGACCACTCTCAAGACTGGAAGAGGTGGCTGTTTCATCTAATGCACCAACAGCAAGTCAAGGAAAATGAAGAAACAGGAATATACCACATACAAAAGAATATGACAAACTCAGAAATAGACTTTAATGAATGATAAAGAGTTCAAAATAATTGACATAAAGATGCTCACTGAGATCAGGAGAACAATGCATGAACAAAGAGAAAATTTAAACAAAGAGATGGAAAATATAAGAAAGAGTAAAAAATAAATCATAAAGCTGAAGAATCCAATAACTAAACTAAAAAATTCAGTAGAAGGGTTTAATATCAGATTAAATCAAGTAGAAGAAAGGATCAGCAAACTGATAAAAAAAAAAAAAAGACAGTGGAATTAATCCAATAAAAGGAGGAAAAGAAGAAAAGAAATAAAAATATTGAGGATAACTTAAGGGGCACCATCAACTGGATCAATATGCACATTAGAGGAGATTATTATAGAAGGAAAAGAGAGAGAGAGGGACATAAAGCTTATTCAAAAAATCATAGATGAAAAGTTCCCTAACCCGGAGAAAGAAACAGATATCAGATCCAGGAATACCATAGATTTCTAAAGATTAATTCAAAGAGACCCAAATCAAGATACATTATAATTAAACTGTCAAAAGTTAAAGACAAGGAGAGATCCTTAAAAGCATGACAAGAAAAACATGTTACATACAAGGGAACTCCCATAAGACAATTAGCAGATTTTTAGGCAGAAACTTCTAGCCAGAAGGGAGTGGCATGATATACTCAAGTGCTGGGGAAAAATAACAAACCTTCCAACCAAGAATACTCTACCCAGCAAAGCTGTCCTTGAGAATTGAAGGAGAGATAGAGATTTCCAGACATGAACAAGAGATAAGAGGCATTCAGATCAGAAAGGAAAAAGTAGAACTGTGTCTATTTGCAGATGACATGATATTATATATAGAAACCCTAAAGACTCTACTAAAAATTCTTAGAACTAATAATTAATTCAATAGAGTTTCAGGATACAAAAATATATTACATTTCTATACGCTAACAACAAACTATCAGAAAGAAAATAAGAAAACAATATTATTTACAATTGCATCACAAAAAATCAAATACTTAGGAAAAACTTTAGCCAGGGAGTTAAAAGATCTATACTAAGACACTGATGAAAGAAATTGAAGAAGATACCAAAAAATGGAAAGATATTCTGTGCTCATGGATAAGAAGAATTAATATTGTTATGTCCATAGTACCCAAGGTGATCTACAGATCCAATGCAATCCCTATATAAATTCCAATAACATTTTTCACATAAATAGAAAAAATCCTAAAATTTATATGGAACCCACAAAAGACCCCAAGTAGTCAATGCAATCTTGAGAAGGAAGAACAAAGCTGGAGGCATCACACTTTCTGATTTCAAACTATATCACAAAGCTATAAAAATCAAAACAGTATGGTATTGGCATAAAAAAAGATATATAGATCAATGAAATAGAATAGAGTATCCAGAAATACACCCAAGAATACATGGTCAATTAATTTATGAAAAAGGAGACAAGAATATAGATGAGGGAAGGATGATATTTTCAATAAATAGTGTCGGTCCCACTTGACAGTCACATGCAAAAGAATGGAACTGTACTGCTATCTTACTATATAAACAAAAAATCAACAGAAAATGGATTAAAGACTTGAACATAAGACCTAAAAACATTAAACTCCTAGAAGAAAACATAGGGGGTAAGCTCCTTGACATTGGTCTTGGCAATTATTTTTCACATTTGACAACAAAAGCAAAGGCAACAGAAGCAAACATAAACAAGTGCGACTACACCAAACTAAAAGCTCTGAACGGTAAAAATGCAAAGTTGTTCAACATCACTAATCATCAAGTGTGAGATATATATTCACACTTGATAGAATGGCTAGCATCAAATAGATAAGAGATAACAAGTGTTGGAGAGGGTATGTATAAAAGGGAACCCTTGTAGTCTATTGATGGGAATGTAAATTGGTGCAGCCACTATGGAAAACAGTATGGCAATTCCTCAAAAAATTAAAAAAAAAAAAAAATAGAAAAAAAAAAAAGAAATAAAAATGGAAGACATAAATCCAAATATATGAACAATAAAATTAAATGTCTACCAGATTAAAAAGTTCAATCAAAATACACATGTTTTCTGAGTGCATGAAATGCAAGAACTATATTCTGTCTGCAGGAAACACAGAGTAGATTC
>NW_011889554.1:92774-94159 GCF_000151845.1 Pteropus vampyrus | reverse complement strand
TACCAGATTAAAAAGTTCAATCAAAATACACATGTTTTCTGAGTGCATGAAATGCAAGAACTATATTCTGTCTGCAGGAAACACAGAGTAGATTCAAAATATAAATAAAATGTGAGAAGTTTTTAAAAACTGAAAAATGTTAACATGTAAAAACCACACACAAAAAAATAGAACTACCATATGATCCAGCAATTTCACTTTTGGGTATATATCTGAAGGAAAAGAAATCACTATCTCGAAGAGATGGATAAATGGATAAAGAAAATACAATACATGTAAACAATGGAATATTATTCAACCATTAAAAAGAAGAAAATCTTGCCATTTGTGACAACTTAGATGGACCTTGAGGGCATTGTGCTAAGTGAAATAAGTCAGACAGAGAAAGACAAATATACAGTGATCTCACTTATGTGCAGAATCTAGCAAAACAGAACTCATGGGAACAGAGAGCAGATTGGTGGTTGCCAAAGATGGAGGGCAGATAGTGGGGAAAATGAGTGAAGGTGGTCAAAAGACACAAACTTCCTGTTATAAGGTAAGTTTTGGGGATGTAATGTACAACATGTTGACTATAGTTAACAATATAATAATACTATATTGTATATTTGAAAGTCAATAAGAGAATAGATCTTAAAAGTTCTCATCATAAAAAAAAAATATAACATGTAGATGATGATAATTAACTAACCTTACTGTGGTAATCATTTCACGATATATATATTTCAACTCATTTAAGATATTTCATGATGATAATTAACTAACCTTACTGTGGTAATCATTTCACGATATATATATTTCAAGTCATTTAAGATATTTCATATCTTAAACTAATATAATATTGTCAATTATATCTCAATAAAACCAGAGAAAAAAACAAAATGGAAATAATAAAAATAAATCTATTAGTTACCACTACAAAATATGTTAATCTCATTCAAAACACCCCCCAGAAAGCCTCAGAATAATGTTTGACCATATTTCTGGACACTCTATAGCCCAGTCATGTCAACACATAAAATTAACCATCATAGTATCCAATAGGATATTGTGAGAATGACATAGTGTAACTTCTGAGGATAGATTATAAAAGATATTGTGGCTTCTGCATTTTTCTCTTGTTCTGATGTAGGGAGCTAAAGCTCCCAAAATTCAAAAGAGTGCATGGATTATCTCGGGAGGCCTGCTTGCATAAAAAAGGGAAAAGGCTGGTTCTGAGAAATTCTAGGAAGAAGAAGATTAAGTATAGAAAAAGGGAGTGTCAAAGGGAGTGTCAAAGGAAGTGTCGATTGTACCTCGATCTTCAGGATGTTACTTTAACTATGTTATCTTGGGATACACAAAGGAACAGATTATGTATAAAAAGGAGCATAAGAAATAAACTC
>NW_011889554.1:47458-91679 GCF_000151845.1 Pteropus vampyrus | reverse complement strand
TATATTTTTTGTATTATTCTTACCACTTTTCTGTAGGAATTATTTCAAAATAAACAGAACATAGTAGAAGTTGCTGCTGTTCCTAAGTTTCCTAGGTAAACTGTTTCTAGGTAAACTGAATCATTAAACTGTTTCTTCAAGCTGAGGGTTAAAATGAATTTAGTGATTCCAAGCCAGAATTTTTAAAAAGACTAGAAAAGGAGAAGGAAATGGATGGGAAGGATAGTTAGATCATTGTAAATTAGTAAGGGTGGTTACTATTTTGTGAAATTTTTGTTTCAGTTCTCCAGAGAGGCAAATATGGACTCACTGAGTTTGCTGCACAGTCAAAATGCTGGAAAAACCACTGCACGGAGGGCTAGAGTTTGAGCCAACGACGACTGGGTGAGTTTCTCTGCTCCCCCGCCCTTCGCTGCCTAGGCCACCCTCACCCGGACGAGCGACCCGCCCCCAGACAGTCTGCAGGTGTGCGCACAAAGCTAGCACGTGGTGCCAGACACTATTTAAGGGCCCACCTTCCCTTGCTTGCAGCTGCCTCCTGCTCCAGTCTTGTTCTTCCGGAGCTGCCGGAGGCTCGAGGGTCTCGAAACGCATCTCGCCGTTGGGGCTGCCGCCGTGGCATGGGCTCCGCGGGCCTGCTCTGGATTTCCTTGGCTCTCGTCACGCCAGGGGTCCTCGTTGAGGCGGAGCGCAAAGGTAGGGATACGTCTGGGGCAGGGATGGCCTCCGTGCCCCGATGCAAAGCAGAGTTTAAAGCGAGAAGGCGGGGACAGTGTTGGATGCTTGCCTGCCACTCGCTCGTTTGGGGGGACTCCCGCGATTTCTTGGTTCTTAATGTCCTCACTTGCGCCTCCCCGGGCTGGAACTACCAGAACTAGAGGCTGCATCACAGAGGGGCACTGTATGATCTACCTCGTGTGGCAGGTGGAGTGCTTGTCTGTCCTCTCCGGGTTCCCAGCCCCCGAGTCTCAGCAGGTGCTCCTCGCTCTCGCCCCCCGGAGGTCTGCTATAGATACGGTGGCCACGTAAACAAAAACTACCCTTGATTGGCGCAAAGACCGCAGCACGCTCCTCTAGGCACGGGAGTTTCTGCAACCTCTGAACTCGCTCCTGCCCAGTAAAAGCAGCAGATCCTCCTTCTTCCTTCCCTGAGTAAGAATAATGTCTGGTTCCCAGGCATGGTTCATTTATGTATGTACGTGTGTGTGTGTGTGTGTGTGTGTGTGTGTGTGTGTGTGTGTGTGTGTAATGAATATGTATATATGTATTTATATATGTATATAAGATATATATTTATATATTTGTATGTGTGTATCTATGTGTGTATACACATATATGTATATATGTATATATGTATGTATATATGTATATATGTATATATGTATGTATATATGTATATATGTATATATGTATGTATATATGTATATGTGTATATATATTTTTTGATGTATATAGTTGACTTGATGTGATGTTGTTAAAGAGATCTTAAACGATAAACTCCTGGAGTAATTAAGAAAAGTTGAGACGTGCATTAAAACTACAGTTGTCTTTGCGTTATTTACCTTCTGTAATGATGAGGGCTCCAGAAGGTCTCATTTGACATTTATTATAATCTTCCCCCCCCTCCTGATTGGGGTAATTTTAAAGAAATATTACAGTTCGTTAAGATTAGAGTCTCTTGCAATAAGATAGATCTAACTTTCTAATTACCTTCAGGGTACAGTGAATTCTTCGTTTATTAAGAAGTTTACTGTATGCAGACCTCAATAACTGGGTGACTTTTGGCAAGTCATTTAGCTCCCTAATCCTCAGTTTCTTCATCTGTGAAATGAAGCTAGCGATAAACTGCCTTACCACGTACTGAGCTGTCCTGAATAGCAGATGAAATTGTCAAATGACAGTTAGATGTTAGTTGTTACTACTGCATATCAATAATACTACTGCATGGACCTGTTTTTATGGAGCCAGCATTTAAGATTAACCTCTCCAGCTGGCTAAGAGAAACTGCATACATTGGTTCTATTACAACTTATTTTGTCTGCTTCCTGACTTTAACTTTCTCCTGACTCTTAATTGAATATTTCCCCAAACCATTATCTTCATCTCTCTCACGCCTACATATTAACTCCCTTTGAACAAATGCACATTCACAACTTTCTCTAACTGAATATTTGAATATTTCAGTTGAGCATTTCCCCAAACGATTACCTTCATCTGTCTCACACGCCTCTATATTAACTCCCTTTGAACAAATGCACATTCATAACTTTCTCTAACACCTCTGCAGGGTGCAGTTCCACAGTGCCTTGCATCCCTATTTCTAAATTTTCAGAGAGGCTATTATCGACTGAAAATCAAATTCTTCACCAGCCCTGCCAATTCATGAACCCCTCCAAGTATGCCAGAGCACCCCCTCCAAGTACCAGAAAAGGACCACCCTCTAGGTCACTTTACTACAAACACATGAAAGACTAGGTCTACCTGTTTGCCAGCTGTTAGAACTAATGTGCTTCTGTTGCTTGTATTATCATTCTTGCACCAAATTTTAAACCTAAGCATTATGATTACCTGGGTAACAACCTCCTCTCTTACGGGTCATTCTGGTACCAGTCTTTACCCTTTACAATAGTGAAAACCAAAATTTGATAACTATATACTTTTTTCATTCTACTCCCTTGCTCAAAAATCTAAAAGGGTTTCCTACTGTCTGTGGGATCAAAAAATAAATCAAATGTCTTCCAGCCCTTTGTAATAGGATCTCACATAAGCATGCCCCTCCAGATTCCCCATTGCTTCCCATCATGGCTGTACTGTTTGCCATCTTCCCTGACTGTCGCCCCATGGTTCTTAGCTCATAATTTGCCTATGCCCCATCCTGTATTTTGCTCCTACTGTGTACCCTCCCTAGACTGTTTCTTGGCTCTTGGCCAGTTCCTGCCCATGAATTTGCTAAAGAAATTCTTGAGGCACCTGTTTTTTTAACATAGGTTACTGGGTTCCACCTCATCCTCCAGAGATTCACAGATTTGAGCTGTGGCCCAGAAAGCTGAGGTTTAAAAAGCACTCTGGAAAATTCTAAAGCAAGTGTGTACAGTTCAAACTGCTGGGAGCACAGTCATATAGGAAGCAGATTTCCAACTTAGAGTATTTCCCCATTTTTCCTTTTGTCTATTTGTATAAACTGATTCAAATCTCCTGTACTCTTAAATTTCACTGTTGCCAAAATCATCAAATAGGAATCTCCTGGTTTTCTAATCATCTACCTCCACCCAAAATCAGATCCTTTCTCTCCTGCTTAAAACCTACCAAGGGCTTCCTATCACATTAGAACGAAATCAGTACCCTTTATCCTTGATGACAGGCCTCTGCCTCTCTCTGAAATTTTCTGTCCTCCCCGCTCATTCCCTCTGCTCCAGCCACAACGGCTTTCTTTCCATTGAACACACTCACATTTGGTTAGCCTTTGCACTCGGTGTTCCCTCTGTTGAAATTTTCTTCCTATAGATCATCCCTTGCCTGTCTCTTTCTGGGACAGATCTCAGCTCCACCGTGGCTCTTTTTTTTTTTTTTTTAATCTGAAGCAGTTGTACCCAGAGTCACTCTCTATCCCATAACCATGTTCTATTTTCCAAAGAGCACCTATCCTCATATGAAACCTTCTTGTTTGTTTATTTACTTGTGTTTGTGTCCTCACTGGAATATAAAAGTTCCAGGGGAACAAGACTTTTATCTATCTTATTGCCTAATGAATCCTAGCACTAGCATGTAACTAGTTCAATAAGAATGTTCTTTTCCTATTGTAACAATGGAAAATGTGCCCTTTCTGCTGACAAGTCAACTCCTCTTCCTATATTCATGATCACATTCCATCTCCTTATGCCTTTGCAAAGACTTTACTTGCAGATATCCCCTGCCTTGCATCCTTGCATTTAAATCTCTTGATGGATCATCCCCACCAGCCGTTAAATAAGCCCCAGACATCCTTTATTCAGGAAAGGGGACTTCTCACAACCCAAAGGAACTGCATTTTTCTGCCCTTCTTCTCATCCTTCTCAGTGAAACTTCCCATTGACTTCTTGTTCACATTTCTTTATCTCCTTAACCCACTTCTGACAGGCTTCTTTCTCCACCATCCTCATAGCTGACTTTCAACCTGGCAAATCTAATGGTCATTTTTATGTTCTTATCTTTCTCAGTCTTTCAGCAAAAGTTAAATACTTCCACCCTCTTGAAACAGTTTTATTCTTATTTTCCAAGACAGGACACTCCTACCTTTTTTTTCTGTCCTTCTCTGTTCACTCTTAGTCCTTTTTGCCCTAGCTCTAAATATTAGAGGGTTTTGGAGCTCAACACTAGACCTCTTCTGTTTGTTTCAATACCTTCTTCCTAAGAGACCTCATCCAGTCTCATAGCTTTAATTCATGTATATATGTTAATGACTCGTATTTATTATCTGTAATCCTGACCTATCCCCTGAGTGGCAAATTTAGACATCCAGCTGCCTACCTGGCATTCCCATCTGGAGGCCCAGTAAGTACGTCAAATATACCAAGTGTAAAATGGAACCAATTCTGTTCCTACAACATCCTACCCCTCCACCCCGACACACACCCTTCCCAAAAAACAAGATACAAAAACTGTTCCTTTCCCAGATTTTCCCATCTTAGTATATGATGTTACCATCAACCAAGTAGCTCAAGTCAAAAGCCTAGATGTTATTACTGAATCCTCCTATTTTCTTAGCCCCACATCCAATATAGCAAAAATGCTTGACAATTCCACTTTTAAAATACATTCCAAAATCATCCACTTCTCACTGTCTCTCTGTGGTCCAAGCCTCATTTTTTATTTTTCCCCGAACAAGTACAATAACCTCCAGACTGCACTCCCTGCTGACGAAAATAAAAATCCAGTCCACTCTCCACCTAATTGCTAGACTGTTCTTTCTGAAAAGTAAATCGGGCATGTGACTCTCCTGTTTAAACTTTCCAATGACTTCCACTCAGGATAATATGCAGACACCTTACTAAGAAGCCCTAGGATGCCTCTTGCTGAGCTGCCTAACTTGATCTCATGACATTGTTTTGATCCCTGCATTCCAGCCACACTTGCCTTCTGTTTGTCCCTAAAGCATAGCAAATCCATCCTGTTGTTAGGCCTCTGCCTAAATTGCTTTTATCCAGTACTTTGCCTGGCTGGCTCTTTCTTATCCTTCAGTCACAACTCAATGGCTCCTCTTTATAGGCTTCCTTAACTATCATAACTGAAGTGGTATGCCATCCTATCCTCTCCTCCTTCTGGCGTATTACATTTAGACACATCACTGTTTATTTTTTTAACATACCATTTATTGATTGATTGATATTTATTTATGATCTGTCTCCCTCTATTGAAATATAAATTTCATGAGCGTAAGAACCTTGTCTCTAATGTTTACTGATGCATCTCCTGTGCTTAAGACAATACCTTGGTGAATATGCATAACTGTCATTCAAAAATGATTAAATAAGGGTGGCTCCATAGTGTAGTGGTTAGCATGTCTGCTTTGCACGCAGAAGGTCCTGGGTTTGCGCCCCAGGTGGAGCCATGGACCATACCCTGGGTGCACCAGGCCCCGGGTGCACCAGGCCCCGGGTGCACCAGGCCCCTGCTGCAAGCAGCAAGCGTGTGGGAGGGGATGCCCCGCCTTCAGAGATCCAGTTTTTAAGGAGAAATGGCAACATCCATGGGTCAGGGGTGGAAGTGGGGGTGGGAGAATTAAAGAGGGGAAAAAAATGATTAAATAGCCAGGAAATCCAGTGTTAAGGCATTTGATTATAATCTCATTCTCAATAATAATTTCTCCTTCTACCTGCTTCCTGACCTTTCAGTTTTATTCTTCTTTATATTTCTTTTTCATTCATTTCAAATGAATTTCTAAGCCAATCCAGGTAAAGCTAAACGAAAGAGCTAAATGTATTCCTGTTCTCTAGAAATTGCTTTGCCTAGTTAATTTTTAACATGGTATGAGGGATGTATATGTGAATATCTTGCTATCTTCTATTTTAAACTCAGTCATTATCTACTCTCGTTTTTATTTCTGATTTTAGAAACATGTGAAGAGGGTGCAATAACCCTTAAGAAATTTCATATTACTTCATGATTCATGAACTTTTCCATTTTCTGAGATGGAAGAGAACATGATTGTTGGAAATTCTGTCCTGTGACCTGGGATTTTGGCAAATTCAATACTAATGAGAGATAGTGTCCTTTAAAGGAAAGAGAGTTCCCAAGTCTCCTTACTGCGAATTCAAATTTCCATTATTTCTCATCCAGAAAGTATTATTCTTACTTCCTATCACTTTAGAAGGTCGTGTTCTAAAGTACCATTCTGCTTTTGCTGCTTCAAGATCTCAGTTCCATCCTGGTCCACATCACTGCTCCTTATTAAATCTTGTGGACTTAAATTGGTTTTTTAGCTTCTGGAGAATTATTTGGTATTGTCTTTATTCACATTGGAGAATTGCTGGTTAAACCACTTGCTTAAGATGAATTGGCACAAGTAATGTCAAGGTTGTGAATTGGCCTTCGCTGAGGTCAAACCCTGACTTTCCCTGTACAGTTTTGCTGTTTTGCATAGGCATGCATTTGGAGACATTTGTAGGTGTTAATGGAGGGAACCGAAGGAGTAGAGGAAAGAAATAGGAGACCTACAATGAGATCTGGGTCCCAAAAGTGATGGCTTTTCTTTGATCCACTCTATACAACTTCTCCAACAGAAGTGTTGGGCTACAGAAAGGCTGGGTCTGGCTACAACCTTGGAAGCTCTGTGTTTGCCTATATCAGTTAGTCCATGTGTGTTCTTTGACATTCACCTGTACCTGTTTTAGACTTGTTTGAAAAGGTAAGAGATTTATAAATTCAATATTCAAATAAACTGCCATTAAAATTTGGGCTCTCTTTCGTACCTAGAAAAATGGCTTTTTCAAGTATATTATCAAGTGTGTGGGTGATATAGTTTCTTACCCATCTCTTGGGATAAGATTTGTTTTATTATTACTATTATTATTATTATTATTATTATTATCTTTTTAAAATTATTTTTAATCACAGGGAGCTCTCTTTAAATGACTAATTCCTCTTATCTAGTACCCATCAGAAAGTATTTACCAAGCTCTCTTTGGGGGGCATATTATTTTACTATGTTAATTGAACATAATAATGAAGAATAATAAAAAAAAACATTTTCTTATTGCTAGAGCCTAAACCTTTAATGATTAAGAGAGTGATGTTAATACATTAAAGTAATTGTAGAAAATCATACGTGTGCTGAACTTATAAGATTTCTGATGTACTTTAGTTTCCTGTGCCATCCAGAAAAGTTTTTATTATAAGGTTTTAGTTTTTATTTATGAGGTTGTAAGAAAATGGAACAACTCTAGGGTCTTTATGGAATTTTATGAAAAATAACTTTTTCTAGGTCTTCCTCTGATGTCTGTCCTAAAACGTCTGAATTTCTGGGCTTATTTTTCTGTATATGCAGCTATAGTGCAAGATATATGTTCTTTGTCCCAGAAAATATTGCCCATTTTAGGCTTACTTCTTAAAGGTCAAAGTTGCCAGAGTAATTGGCAGAGTAGAAGTTTTAGCCTCTCTTACTTTTGATATTCCTATGGTCTTTGTCTCTAGGTCAGTGTAAGTTCCTGCCAAGTTATCCTTTTGCTAAACCTAAAATTCAGAGTGATAAGTCTGAGTTTGCTGTTGGGACATCTTGGGAATATGAATGCCTTCCTGGGTATATCAAGAGGTCGTTTTTTATCAACTGCCTAGAGACCTCCAAGTGGTCAGATGCTCAGGAATACTGTAAACGTGAGTAATCTGTAATAGAGGCATCTTTGAATCTATTAGTGTATCTCTATAGGCAAACCTATTATTTTTTAAGATAAAAGACTAGCAAATCTCAAACTAAGGGGGCTCCTGGGTTCTCTGTTTTCTTTTACTCTTAAGGGTGTTGAGTATTGAGGTTAAATCATCACAGGTAGTTAACTCTGTTTACCTATAATCTCCATGAACTTGCTCTATGCTCTGTATTGTGCTAGAGTGAGGTTAAAAGTTAGTGTACAAGGAATATTAGTTTCACTTTATTCTTACCCCTTTTAATTCAAGAGATATTTTTGAGTAACTATTAGGTATGAAGCTTTAGGCTAGCTGATGGGGCTGGGGAGATTAAAAATCTGCTAGTCCCTTCCTTTGAGAAACTCCTATATTAATTGTAAAGACTGACTTTTAAACAAATACTGTACTATAATATAATTTCATTTATTCATAGAGATCAAGTTCTATGAGATCATAGAGAAGTAAATAATAAATGCTACCTAGGAGAATTAAGGAAACCTAAGCATTACAGGCAGAGGAAACAACATATTCCAAAGTATAGAAGTATGAATGAAAATGATGTCTTTTGAAATTAGAATAATTCAATATGGTTGGAAGATAAGGTGCACGCTGAGGAATAAAAGTCGATTAAGTGGTTAGGAGCTTAATTGTGACGGGCCACATATATATTTTTCCCCAATAAACAATGATAAGCCATTGTAAGTTTTTAATTGTAGGGAGTGGCATGACCACATTTATGCCTATGAAAAATAATGTGTGCAGTGGTAGATGTGCATAGATATACTGGGCCAGTGGAGACCAAAGTTAGAAAGATGAATTTTATTACTCACTGATCTAATGAGAGATTACAGCAGTGGTAAAATACCTGGTTTGGACAGGGATTTCTGGAATTAGTCACTAAAATTTGGTGACTGATTGAATGAAAGAAGGGGATAAAGAATGAGTTACAGAAAGAAAATGATGAGTGTAAGGTTTTTTTTCAAGCTACAGAACTTGATAGATGATGCTACCAACTGACAAAATATAAAAAGGGGAAATACAGATTATAAATTATGATTGACCACAGGTAATTTTTGCATATGCACTCAGAAATATAGAGAATGTGCCTTAAACAAATACTGTTCTGGAGTTAACTGATCCTTTAGAAAATAGAATTTTTGTAAATGTCAAAAAAAAAAAATTTCTTTAATAAACATAAATGGGCTAGTCAGCAAGTTCAGTCAGGTTGGGATTTGATCTAAAACACAAAAGGAACCTCAAATCCCAGGCCCAAATCCTGTTTTGTTTTGTTTTTCCTTGTAGGTAAAGCATGTGTGAGCCCTAGAGAACTCCTTTATGGCTCTGTCCACGCACCCATGGGTATCGTGTTTGGGGCAACAATTACATATTCTTGTGATAAAGGGTGAGTTGACAGGAGACATTTCCAGTATATGGGTATTAAAACAGTAGTTTCAACCAGGAACCATCAGTCTCCCAAAAGACATCTGAGTAATTGCCACCTACCCTTAAAAATAGATAAGCAAAAGGGAACCGTCCTGATCTGCTCAAGAGATTACCCACTAGAGAGGATCCCTAGAAGAGAAAGAAGCTTGGGCTACTCTTCTTCCAGTTTTAAATCTCCAATGATATCCACCAGGAGGTCAAATTTTATTTGGGTTTCGATTGTTGAATCTTTTGTATGAGTCCTTAGTCTATCACCACTACCTATCACACGTGATATTCCATTCTTTGCCATTTTTTCAGTGGACAGAGAACTAAGAATTCCTAAAATGTCCATCTAGATAGGAGATGATTCCTCATCTCTTTGTCTTTAGATATCGACTTATTGGTGACTCATCTGCTACATGCATTGTCTCAGACAATATTGTAATCTGGGATAAGGACATGCCTTTTTGTGAATGTGAGTAAAATCATGCCTTTATTGCACCCTATGTAATTCTTCTTATCCCCTTCTAGAGGGATATTGGGCATTTAATATCCCAAGAGGGATATTAGATGAGTACCCAAGAGGGTTACACTTAGTTTGGGAAGTTCTGGTCATAGGGCTGTGGTTTATCTTCTTCCACTGACTCCAATCCCACCACACTCTCCTTTGACTACTCTCCTTTGATGATAAGTTATTTCATAGTGAATAAATACTTAAAACTAATATATGCCATGAGATCATATACTGCCCACTTTATTCCATGCAAAATGTAGGCCACCTTAGGTGCCTCCTACCATAATTTATCTATACACTGGGGATGGGAACCAGATCATAGTTTTTGAGTTTTCATCAGAGCAGTTCCATATACCTGCTGACCTTGCTACTTCCTATTTAGGACCATCTTTGAGATAAGGATACACAATTTCAACAATATGGGCTAATTGTAGGCTAAATTGGAGCTTGATTTGCAAGACTCAAGACAAAATTCCCAGAAAGTATAACATTGAAATGTCTTCTCTCTTTTCCCACTTAACCCCCCAAAAGCTATTCCTTGCGAATCACCCCCAGCCATCTCCAATGGGGACTTTTACAGCAGCAGTAGTGAGTTTACCTATGGAATGGTGGTGACTTATCGGTGCCATGTTGGACAGAATGGGAAAAAGCTGTTTGACCTCGTGGGTGAGAAGTCAATATATTGCACCAGCAAAGACAATCAAGTCGGCATCTGGAGCAGCCCTCCCCCTCAGTGTATTAATTTAGTCAAATGCCCAGTTCCAAAAGTTGAAAATGGAATTATGGAATCTGGATTTAGACATTTATTTTTCTTAAATGATACTGTGATGTTTAAGTGTAAGCCTGGCTTTATCATGAAAGGAAGCAACATAGTATGGTGCCAATCAAACAATAAATGGAATCCTCCACTGCCGAGGTGCTTCAAGGGTGAGTTGGACTGGAAATTTGGGGATCTAGAAATAAAATTATACTTTTGGAGGAATAGATACATGGTAGCTAGGCAAAGAGGAGGAGAAAGATAGTATATGTAGTTGGGGATACTAGTTAAAGGATTTGAAAGTAAATTTGAAAACAAAATAAAATCTAAATGTTGAAGAGGTAAAAAATTTACCATATTTTAGAGACATTAGAAGGCTCTTCAAAAAAAAAAAGGTACATAGTTCCAGAACCAATGATTAGAGATTTTTTAAAACATACACCTGATTAAATTTTATTTAAATGAAGATAAAATAAATGCTCAATCCTATTGGCTATTTTGCATTCTCATATTGAAAAGTGTAGCCTTTATGGAATAAAGCTAGAATTAAGATTGAGTCTCTTCACCAAGTCTACCTTTCTCCCCTGCTCTTATTGAGAAATGTCTGACTTACAAAAACCTGACAACATTGGGAGCCCCTCCCACAAGGCTCGATATCTTCATTAACCTGGTTTGAGGAGCAGGAAAAATGAGGTAGATTTTAGTGGTGAAAGTATATTACAAAAGCTCAGTTCCCTTGGCGACAATATTATTGAGAGAATATCTGAGATCATTTCATTAAATGGGATGGAAAATGGTGAGTGGGTGTAGTGTTTTCTGGCAGAGATCAAGATAGGGAAAGCAGATAGTTGCATGGCTCACTGAGTCTAAAAACAGTAATGCATGTTTGCCCCACTCCACCTCCCAAAAACCTCTCTGCTTTAGACAGGCGAAATGACATGACCACGTTTATTCCACCCCTGCCAACTCCAGGTTGGCTTAGGTTGTAACGAAGAAACTTCTTACTTCAGAAATAAAAGGCCTTTGGTCCTGTTCTTTTCTCAGGGTGCCTACCACCTCCACAAATCAACCATGGTAATTATAACAAAGTGGATAAGGAATTCTTTCTAATTGGACAGGAAGTGTCCTACAGCTGTGAGTCTGGCTACACTCTCATTGGAGCTAACCCTATGCAGTGTACATCCTTGGGAACCTGGAGCCATTCAGCCCCGAAATGTGAAGGTGCCTAAAGCTATATTCCATCTTAAGGAAACTCTACTGTTTTCTGACTCTTCATGTGCCAGCTTTGCCTCTTTTTTCCTAGTGAAATCATGCGATGCCATTCCAAGGCAACTTCTCAATGGCCATGTGGTGGCTCCTTCTAATCTTCAACTAGGGGCAAAGGTTTCCTTTGTTTGTGATGAGGGGTGAGTGTGAGGGTACGGGGCTTGAACTGAGACCTCTGATTCATAGCTAAGTATTGCAAAATGTGATCTCTAAAGATAGTTAATTTTTTTCTCTCTCTGATTTTTTTTCTCTCCTTTTACCTTTATGACCAAGAATTCTGTTTCTCAGCAAATCCTATTGCTTTTTTCCAAGTGTATGTATTGTGCATGGCCAGCAAAAGCTGGGAATTGTCCTTTTCATTATTTGAAAAAGCAAAATTTGGGGTCAGAAAGTTAAGGCTTCTGTTATGGAGAATGAATAGATGATGGGGGCTTAGTAAAAAGGGTTCTTTGTGGTGAGCTTAGGGAACAAAGTCTTTGATATTTTCTTCACTAGGAACTGAGTTTTTTCCCTTCTAAATGATCAAGAGGATCTTGATATTTGGTTGCCAAATATCAAGAGAAAAGGAAGAATTTTTTAAAAGAATATGATCATAGGATTTTTTTTTTCTGTGTTTTGACCTGGTATGGAGTCATCACATATCTGAGCTAATTCACAATCTTGGACATTTTTCGTAAATCAGAAATGCTTAAAAAATAGATCCCATTAATACCACATACTTGAGAGAAGTGATTAATTCCATGCACCTGAGAATTGGTTTGTTCTGGTGATGATTTGCTATCCCTTGTTGTTTAAGGTACCGGTTAAATGGCAAATCTTCTAGTCAGTGTGTCTCAGAAGGAATGAGAGTATTCTGGAGTAATAAGTTTCCTGTCTGTGAACGTGAGTAGAAAGCAAAAATAATTAAGTATGGATCTTGCCTCTTGATTTTCGGTGTGTTCTCCTCCATTTTTCATTTATAACATCTTATTCTATGTCTACTTTGAACACATATATGCCACTCTTCTGTGTCTATTCTAGAATGTAGACCAAAACTAATTTTATTCAGTTGACTACATATTATATTGAATATTCTATCTATATTAAGATAAAGACTCTCAAAAGTTACCCCTACTGAAACTGAGTAGCACTGATGTGCCGAAAAGGTTTGAAAATATCTTCTTATGCCAAATCTGCCATTGATAAGCAACTCTTGGAGCTAAGGGTAAATCAACCAGATATTCTGAAGGTTGCCAATTTTCTCTTTTTCTGAGACTCATTCAGGAAAGTTGTGCATCTACCAGCTATAAACAATATCCTTCATGCCCATCGAGACAATTAAATAAAGGGCGTGAAGTCATTATTATGAACCTCTGATTATTTCCTGTGCTTTTTTCAAAGGGGTTCAGAATCAAAGGATGACAAATGACTGTAGTGAGGCTGCAGTATCTTTAGCAGGACAGAATGTTCTTTCACTTGTAGCCCTAGTTGTGTGTTTGAAACAGGCATCAAAAATTTTATGTGTTCCAGATATTGCACTTGCCTCTTTCAGGTACTTTTCTCTCACTGGATTTTCAATACAACCTTATGAAGTAGTTTGATTTATATTATAGGCTAGGAAACTGAGGCTTAGAGAGAGTAAAACTTGCCTAAGGTCACACGGCTATTGAATGACAGTGAGAATTAATTTCATTAGTCCACGGTGCCTCCCCTTATGTGATTAGCATGTCATTAACAATTATTTTCAGGTGCTACTTGCCTTTTGTTTTGTCATTAAAATTTATTGGACTCAGAAATATTTAATAAACTGTTTCATTGTCACTGTTTGGTCAAGATGGTGTTATAAATCCTATATTGATTTTGTTTGCTGAGGATCAAGAGAAAGGTAAGTATTTAGGAGCCTGGGAATAAGCAGGGACTATGAGTAAGAAGTAAATTATACAAATTTCTAAGACTGTTTCTGAAAAAAAATGGCATGACCTATATTTGGGCCTTTAATCTAAATTTGAATCTTTTCATTGTCATGACCAATATCACCACTTATTTCCTTTTCTATTTTTTAGAGATTTTTTGTGATCCTCCTCCTCCTATCAGAAATGGCCAGAGTAGTTATACTTCTGGCCCCGTACCTCTTAATACTTTGGTACGGTACAATTGTCCAATTGTCTTCCGCCTCATTGGAGAAAAAACTCTTCTTTGTATAAGTAAAGACCAAGTGAAAGGAATCTGGGATAAAGCCGCTCCTATATGTGAATATTACAACAGAAAGTCTTCTTGCTCTGAGCCCAAAGTACCAGGGGGACGCAAAATTAAATCGTCTGGACCACCATACAGACATGGTGATTTTGTGACATTTACCTGTAATACCAACTTCACCATGAAAGGAAACAAGTCCGTTTGGTGCCAAGCAAATAAAAAGTGGGGGCCGACACCACTACCAATTTGTGAAAGTGGTGAGTAAGAATGAAAATAAAACTGAGTTGGGAAGTTGAGGCTTGCATTTCTGTGCAGATCAAGTTTTGTTTCATTCTGAAGGAAAAACAGTGTGGATGTGGGAATGGTGGTGAGGGAGGAAGCAAAGGAAAGGGCGAGAATTATAGTTTTCCTAGTTGCTTTTTATTTCATAAGGGATATAAATGTTCATTCAACAAACATCAACAGAGCAAAGATTTTAAAGTATTATGGGAAAAAGTAACTAAATATACATAATAATTGAATGGAAGAAGTCTCACAAGGATCAGGGCCAGAGTTTGTTGGTGCTGTGCGAATTGGGTGGTTTAAAACTATACATCTAGATTAATGTTAAAATGAGAAGAAATGTGAGGTCTGTTAGCAAAAATACACTCAGTGGGTTTAAAACTCATCTATTTATAGCTGCAAATACAGTCTGGCAGAAATGATGCCCTGTTGTCTGTGTCCTCTATAAACACTTTCCGAAGGATCCACTATTTTCCCAAGTAATCTTCTAAGCAATAACATTTCAGATCAAGTGATTGAGAATACGAACTACTATAAGTTCTTAAAATTTTTTTTAATTCGATTTGGTTCTTTTTAAAATCTAAATCTGAATTTTAATTATATAATTATGGGGACTGGCTATATTTGACAAAAATTAGACCATCAATATTAGCTACTTATTTTTTAAATAAAAAACAATATCGATCAATTATAAATCAATTAACAAGGCGAATAAACTATTTTTAGAAAAATATGATTCTGTCTATAGATATATAATCATGGAGATTGAAAGATCTGAAGATATTCACAAAATAAGGTGGCCATGGAAAATAATTAATCCTTTACAAAGACTTAAATAGATCTATATGTATTGACAAGGAAAAATTTCACAGACAAATTATTAAGCACAGGAAGCAAGGCATAGAATAATATGCAAATATACATATACACACCCAATATATATGTATATATTTTCACATGTAAGATCCAAAAAAACTGTTATTAATATCTAGCAGAATAACCTCCCTAAATAATAACATGTTAGTTTGGGAACAGAGAATCAGCTTGAGGGTAGGATGAAAGTATGTGTGAAAATGGACTTTTTTGGTAACTGAAATTTTGCACAAGGCAAAGCATAAAGTGTAACTGAAAATGAAAAATAATGTGCTATTTGTGGAATAAAATGGATACAATTAAACCACACCTGTTTAAGACTAAGCTGGAAATTACTAATGACTGGTTATATAGATCATGTGACATTAATTTAGATCAAAATCAAATTGTAAAGACTAAATCATCTGATGGCCTTTTTTCTAATGTGTGTGTGTAAAGATTTCCCCCTGGAGTGTCCACCACTTCCTCTGATTCCCAATGGACGTCACACAGGAAAGAATGCTGGCCCCTTTGTCCCTGGATTGTCTGTGACTTACAGCTGTGAACCTGGTTACTTGCTTCTCGGAGAAAAGACCATTCGCTGTTTGTCTTCAGGAGACTGGAGTGCTGTCATTCCCACATGTAAAGGTACCCTAAATATACCATCAGTTTTAAGAATTTGGGCTATTCTGTTATTTGCCCTGCTTGGCTCATCTTTGGCATGTTTCCTCAGAGGCACAGTGTAAACCTCCAGGACCATTTCTCAATGGGCAGATAAAGGAGCCTCCAAGTCTTGGTGTTGGCGCAGTTGTGAACTTTTCTTGTAATGAAAGGTGAGTATCCAGAGGGCTTATTCATGAGGTTTAATTCATTTAGCTTACCTGTGCATGGTGTTACCTATGAAATTTTCTGTGTGAGGATCAATGGACACCTGAGATGAGGTTGTGAGAAGTGATGCTAATAAGAGTTGGTACACACAAATTAAGTGAATTTGTCTTGGATTTTAAGTAGAGGTTATTGTTCCCAGCACCAACTGCCTAATAGTTCTGAATGACCACCTTCTGTCTCCAGGTACCGATTAAAAGGCCAATCTTCTAGTCAGTGTGTAATTGCTGGGCAGCAGGCTTTATGGACCAAGATTCCAGTATGTGAAGGTAGGTTAGGCAACTGTGATTTGCAGCTAGTTCTTTGTCAGAGGTTCAGCAGGACACTGCATTCTCAGGTTAACTAAAAGCTTTTGATTTAGTCATTACTATACAGAGGCTTAGAGAGAAAAGATCTCTCCTAGACATCTTTAATGGATATAACTGAAGATCCTTCATTTACTTCTTTAGTGTCTGCTTACTCAATTAAAACAGTGTTCCTAGGCTTTTCTTTCTCTGAAAGCTAGGTTGACTTGCCAGCCAGGCCATGAACATAAAGGAGAACATATATTCAGTAAAAGAAATCCAAGGATCAACAGAGTAGATATATTCAGGAATTGTTTCAAATTATACTTTTTGAATTGTATTGCTGTAGCTACCATGATTGACTTATTACAAATTCAAATATCACTGACCCTGAACCTAGGAGGTGAGTGTGGTACCAAGCAAAGTCCATGGCATTCTTTATAGCACAGCTGCAATTTTGTCATTTCTCTCTGTAATTCCTCTAGAAATTCTTTGCCCACCACCTCCTCCCATTCTTAATGGAAGACATACAGGCAACCCTTCAGCAAACGTTTCATATGCAAGCACAGTCACTTACACTTGTGACCCGGACCCAGAGGAAGGAGTGAGCTTCATCCTGATTGGAGAGGACACCATCCATTGTACCGCTGACAGTCAGAAGTTTGGGATCTGGAGTGGCCCTGCCCCACGCTGTGAACTTCGTATTTCTACAATTCGATGTCCACCTCCCCAGATCCTAAGAGGCCAAATATCATCTGGGGAGAAAGATCAGTATTCCTATAACGACACTGTAGTATTTGCTTGTGTGTTTGGCTTCACCTTGAAGGGCAACAAGGAAATCCGATGTAATGCCCAAGGCAGATGGGAGCCATTGCCACCAGTCTGTGAAAAGGGTGGGTGTTCTAACACTCAGAAAAAGTGCTACTGATTCATCTTTTTGAAGAGTTAGAGGAAGGGGTTGTGGACTTAAGCAAGACTTTTTTTAGTACCTAGTCCCATCAATTCTACTAAATATGTGTAGTGAATATACATTATATAGAAGGCTTTCTTAACACTGCCCCAACCATTATTTCATTTTGTGGGAGTATCCTTGGGGAAAAACATTAGGGACCATTAAGTTGCCCACTTCTTTAGGGAAAATTAATGCTTGTTTACCTTAATAGGGCTTTCTTAAAAGGGAAGTCAGCAAAAGCCCCCACCACATGGATATATCATAATCTCCCATTAAAAGCATACAAGGTGATTTTTTTAGAAAGGAAGGGACAAGTAAGGAGATTGAGCATCAAGTGGGAACTGAACAAAATCTACAGCAGCCTAAATGCAGAAAAGAGAAAAAGATTAAGAAACGGAGCTTTAAGATTACCCAAAACTGGACTGTAAGATACATTTTATACCATACAAGTGCCGCCAGAGTAGAATTGTAGCATTAGTGGCAATTTCTTTGTTGTTTCTTCCTTTCGTTGTTATATAAGAAAACTTTTCTTCCTTTCTTTTAGCTTGCCAAGCTCCTCCTAAAATTCTCAATGGGCAAAGGGAAGATAGACACAGGACCCGCTTTGACCCTGGAACATCTATAAAATATAGCTGTGACCCTGGCTATGTGCTGGTAGGAGAAGAATCCATACATTGTACCTCTGAGGGAGTGTGGACACCCACTGCCCCCAAATGCAAAGGTGCCAGGCTTTTAATGTAGACGTTTTGTGGTTTTGAGGTTGTCTTGAGTTGATTTCTCATCCTAGTCTCTTTTCATAGTGGCAGAGTGTGAACCTATAGAAAAGCATCTCTATAGAAAACCCCAGTATCAATTTATTAGACTGGATGTTAACTCTTCTTGTGATGAAGGGTGAGTGAATGAGTGCTGGCTCAGCTTGTACTGTCTCTGGCTTATCAATGCACACTGCAGGCTCTGTGTAAGAGTTTATCTCAAAGACTCTTCCCTATTATGTGTTCATGGAAGTGTTGATCGTGCTATTTCCCATGCATGGAAACTATGTCTATGAAATGAATGGATGGTACTGATGCTGGCTACATTTTTGTTCCTATTGCTTCTTGTCCTGAAAGTTGTGAGTCTGCATTTGAGCCTATAGCTCTGTTGAGCTTACTGGTCCCCGCCTGGCAAAATGACATGACTCTGTCTCTAGGTACCGGTTAGGTGAGAGTGTTTATCAGCTGTGTCGAGGCAAGATTCCTTGGTTTATGGAGATTCGTCTTTGTAAAGGTGAGTAGTAGAAATAACGGAGAACCTGAAATAATGTGAGGTCTATGCATTTCCTGGGAGATTTCTCTTTTAGGCTATATTGTAGGAAAAAGAATATTAGGCTCTGTTCTATTAATTTTGTTAACAGTTATAGTTGTATAGTTTTGTTCTCTTTCTACTGTCACATATTTCTATTTCAAAGCATTGCAACCTTTTTTTTTTAATGTATTTAGTGTATTTAGTGGATGGTTCTCTTTTGTGATTTAGGATAACAAGATGAAGAAAGCAATGAATACATGAGCCACCATCCTTTATTGGAGTTAAAGGAAATTGGTTTGGGATCTTAACTCATATTCTTTTCTACTGCTTAATATGATCTTAGGCAATTTGCACAAATTCTCTGAAATTCTAGCCCCTCATCTGTAAAGTCAGCACAAGACTGCAGACTTCAAAGTTATTACAATTAAATGGTACTATCCCTACTCTATAGATGAGAAAATTGCCTGCCAAAAAAAGGTGAAGTGATTATGAAGTACAAATTAATAGTTACAAAATACTCACAAGAACACGAAGTACAGAATAGAAAATATAGTAGATAATATTATAATAACTATGTATAGTACCAGGTGGGTACTAGACTAATCAGGGGATCATATCATAAAATATATAAATAACCACTACGTGGTACATCTAAAACTAATACAAAATTCTATTGAATGCCAACTCTAATTGAAAAATAAAAAACAAATAAAAGAAAAACCAAAAAAAAGTAGATGCTCAATCAACAATAAATATTTATGGCTAAACTATCCTATCACCTAAGCACAAAGATGGTACTCAAAAAAGCTTAATTCTCTGCCCCTTTGCCTTTTATTTGCCTATTGTTGTTAAAAGAAGAAATGTTTTAATTAATAATTTACTACTGAAATATGCCTCATAATATGATATTGATGTGCATATTCACTTTTAACAAATATTTCCATTACAGAAATATTTCCTATTTAAATGAAACCTATTTACATTTAAAATTTACCTATTAAATTTTTAAATAACTCATATCATCAAAACTCACCAATATCGTACAGGAAACATGGTAACAACAAGTTCATAACCAGCTTCATTTCTCTTCTTCTGTGTCTAATACTGCAAAAGAATTTTACAGTAATTTCTCATCTCTCCAGAAATCACTTGCCCACCACCCCCTGTTATTTACAATGGGAAGCACACAGGAAGCTCCTCAGAAGACATTCCATATGGAACCACAGTCACTTATACATGTAACCCGGGGCCAGAGGAAGGAGTAAAATTCAATCTCATTGGGGAGAGCACCATCCGTTGTACAAGCAACCATCAAGAGAGGGGCATCTGGAGTGGCCCTGCTCCTCTCTGTAAACTTTCCCTCCCTGCTGTTCAGTGCTTACGTGCCCACGTTGTAAACGGATACCAGATATCTGGCAAGGAAGCCCCATATTTCTACAACGACAGTGTGACTATCATATGTAATAATGGATTTACTTTGAAGGGCAGTAGTCAGATTCGTTGCAAAGCCAATAACACCTGGGATCCTGAAATACCAGCTTGTGAAAAAGGTAAAAACTCAATGGGGAAAAATGAGGTATTTACTTATTTATTCTTATCTCCCACTGAACACTAGAGTCATGGAAAAAGGCAAGGGGCACAGGTTACTATCCCATTCCTTCCATTCTGTGGTAGAATGTTCTATGTCTGTTGTATATGTTCTTTGTGTAAATGCCTCTTGTATCTGACATATAATCAAGGTAGATAATGAGAGGACCTGTTTAAAGATGTCTAGTTCTTTCAAAAGAGCAGAAATCATTTGGTAATGAATTAGAGCTTTGTGATCTTTGGCTTAAAAGTTTCAGATTGTCTGTTGTCAAATTTTGTATACTTAATGTTCTTGAGTATATGTACTTTTGTTGGCATTTATGTGGGGAGTTTTCTCTTTAGACTGCCAGCCACCTTCTGGGCTCCACCACGGTCGGCATACAGGTGGAAACAGGGTTCTCTTTGTCTCTGGGATGACTGTAGACTACACCTGTGACCCTGGCTACTTGCTTGTGGGAAACAAATCCATTCACTGTATGCCTTCAGGAAATTGGAGTCCTTCTGCCCCTCGGTGTGAAGGTACTTTCAGTCCCAGAGTTGTATTTCTCTTTGATATCAGCATGTATGAGTAATTCTAATGTTCTTTCTCAAGAAGCACCATGTCAACCTGTGGGAGAAGATGTTCAAGAGCTTCCAGTTGATTCGCATGTGATACTAGTTAATACATCCTGTCAAGATGGGTGCGTATGAGATAATCAATTCTGAGAGTCTCCACTTTGTTTTATGCTCTAATTCTACTCTCAAATTGTCTTGGTGACTCCCTTTAGAAGTTCCTCGTTGTCACACTCACAGAGAATGTGAGGTTCCAATAGTCTAGTATCTCTGACTTTTCACTTTTTTCTTAACATGGAAATGGCTTTGTTGTGAGCAACTCTAAGTCTAAAGTAATTCTCTTGCTTGGAGGGTCAAGGGTTCTAACTCTTCGCATCCAAAGTTCTTATTTAGGGTTCCTTCTGTATTTGCAGTTTAAGGAGGCTAAGTTGCAGAGATGTGATATTGGGAAGAGGAAATGTATTATAATCTCTCTCTAGGTATTGGCTGACTGGACATGCTTATCAGAAGTGCCAGGATGCTGAGAATGGTACTTGGTTTCAAAGGATTCCACTCTGTAAAGGTAACTAGGAATGAAAGTTGTCAGTGTGGGTATTAGGGGTCAGAGAGGCCAGGCCACAGAAGAACTAGTCTATAACTACCACAACAATCTATGTGTTCTATCTCAGTGTACATAAGAAAAATCTTACAGTGTTTGGTCAGCACTGCCAATGGGAAACAAAGTTATGAAGTAGTAACTGCATATTTGACATATATCTGCTAATTGCTAAAGATTAAAAAAAAAAACATATAGCATATGTTTCTAGTTAAGGTAACATAATTGTATTCCTTTGTCCTTATTAGTTTACTGTATTTATTTTTATTTTTTGGAATGAGTATGTATTACTCATATAATCATAAAATTTAATAAACCTGTTTTAAAGAAAGCATAATCCAGTTTGTGAATTCTAAATAATTTTATAGTTATGTGCAATACATGCCGTTGCATACTTTTATTTGTACCCAAAAGAAGACTGTCCACCTTGGTGTACCAGCTGAAGTAGAATTTCTTAAATCTCTCCTGCAGTTATTCACTGTCAACCTCCACCAGTGATCGACAATGGGAGACATACCGGTATAATGGCAGAACATTTTTTATATGGAATTGAAGTGTCTTATGAATGTGACCAAGGATTCTCTCTTCTGGGACAGAAAAATATACGATGCATAAGTAATTCTAAAGGACATGGATCTTGGAGTGGACCTCCTCCACAGTGCTTAAAATCTCCTCCTTTGACCCACTGCCCTAATCCAGATGTCAAACATGGACAGATACTAAATAAAGCTCCTTCTTATTCTCACAATGACACTGTAAACATTGCCTGCGACCCTGGCTTCCTCATGAATGGCAGTCACTTGATTAAGTGCCATACCAATAACAAATGGGTGCCAGGTATACCAACTTGTATCAAAAAAGGTAAGATATTTTAAGGAATAAACTATGGGATATTGCATAAAATAAAGAAAAGGATTTTGAATCTGCACTTGCCATTCTACCTAAAGAAAAGCATGTAAAAGCGAAGGGAATTATATTGTTTTATAACAATATAATTTTATATTGTATTTTATTTTATATTGTTTTATAACACACCTCCTTACCCTCTCACCTGATTTTCTTTTACCCTTTTCTTTATAAGTGTATTGAGAAAAGGAACATGAAAGGATAATAGTTATCTTTCAAACTAATGATGTCTCTAAAGTTTGTTATTTTCATTTATTTAGAAAAAGAAAAATGCACCTACTTTCTGGGAGGCTGGCAGATGTTGGCAGTAATATTGCTTGATAATTGATATTTAAAGCTGTAATATCAGCCAATAAGAGAACCTGAGGTGCTCTGAAGAGTGAAGCTGGCCTTCAAACCCATTGAATTGACTTTCTTGTAATTTTAGTTACCATTTGGCAGTTTTAGTCCTATCAGGGACTGTCTACAATAGAGGCAAACAATTGGCAATCCAAGAATTGAGTTCAGCTTATTAGAACTGTTTTCTTCGGCCAGCACAGTAGTCTTAAGCATAACCCATTTCCACAGTCCAAGCTAAGTGGTGAATCTGTGATTCATTGAGGGAACGCTTTGCTTTCCTGCAAGATATCAGTTGTTTGAATTGGGCTGTGGCTGTCATTTTTAGAAGAGCAGGTACTCTCTCATTTGTCATATCTCGCGGCTTTACTTTCTGACTCCTATAGGCATTTGAGTGTGTGACCCTTGAGTGTGGCAGTAGTCTAACCTACTGCCTTTCTGATATTTAAAGGGAAAAGGAAAGAATACTATTGGCTGATAGATTACAGTTGTGGGCTGCAATCATAGCTGTTTTTTCTTTTGACATTTTTTTTCATATCGTATACAATATATATAGGCATTCAAATCTCTGTTCAGTGCTGCTTGGTTTGGGTGAACAAATATTTCTAGATACCAATTAGTTGGCTTGTTGCCTACCTTCTTTCTGTATCACTTTCACTCATAGATAGTGCTGGCTGTGTGTTTCTCTGGGCTAAATTAAAGATCTTTTTTTTTTATTGGTGTCTAAGCTTTCTTAGGATGTCAACTTCCATTTAAGATCCACAATGGGAATCATACTGGTGGAAATATACCTCGATTTTCTCCTGGAATGTCAATCTTGTACAGCTGTGACCAAGGCTACTTGCTGGTAGGAGATGCTCTCCTTATTTGCACACATGAGGGAACCTGGAGCCAACCTGCCCCGATTTGTAAAGGTGCATTATCTTTTTTATATTTTTAAATCAAATTTGTCACAAATAGATATGTTCTGTTAGATTCTTTCAACTTAAAATTGACAAATAAATGCATTAATGAGATCATTTAATCAAATGCATTTAATTGGGAAATACATTAATTAATCTAAAGATCACAAAATAAGAAAGATGACAGGATATAGTCTATCTGATGAGTGATCACTTACTTATATAGTCATTTAAATATAGAAAGTTAGATGCTTATGTAAATTTAGCATCCAAAGTGCAGATTGAATTTACCTGTGATTACAAGTATAATGAGAGTACATTTGACAAAATACTAATAAAAAAGAACAATGATCTTTTCAGTGTATTTCCTCTCAGTGGTGATGAGCTTATGAGTGTTTCTTTATAAAAATTTCGAAATGTCATTTTCATTAGACATATGAAATATGAGTAGTGAGTTAATGTCTAATATTAGTTGAGCACTTTTTACTGTATGCCTGATACTGTGCACAGCATTTTGCATGTATGATCATTTAATCTTCATGAGAACCGTATCAAGTTGGTGCCATTACTATTCTTATACATGAATAGTCTTGGTAGAATGCAGAGATTTATAACTTTCCCAAAGTCCCACATTAAGAAGTCCTAGAGTCAGCATTCAAATCCAAAATCTTACACTACTGACCCCTCCACTGAAAAATAAAACAAGTAAGGAATCATGTACATGTATTAAGAATTGGAGAGTAAGAAAAGAAGCTGATAAAACAGTAATTCAGAATTAGTATTACCCACTCATCCCTCACCGTTTCTCTAACAAATCATTAAAATTATCTAATACTATTAGTTTAGAAACTAAAGCACAAAGAAGGATAATCTGGCTTAAATTACATAGAGGTTATTGAGATATGTGGCTGATACTGAAAGGCTCTCCCTAAGATGTCATTTTACGTTATTTCAGTGAGGCTTTACTTACGGAGAATGAACTAAGTTGGTTTCATAAACCTTTCCATTAAGAGCAGTATCTACTTTGTTGGTAAATTAGATTCCTTTAATTTCAGAGGTAAACTGTAGCTTCCCAGAATATATGAATGGATTCCAGAAGGGGCTGGAGTCTGGAAAAAGGTATCAGTATGGAGCTGTCGTCACACTGGAGTGTGAAGATGGGTATACCCTGGAAGGCAGTCCCCAGAGCCAGTGCCAAGAGGATCACCAATGGAACCCTCCCCTGGCTGTTTGCAAATCACAAGGTAAGTGTGAGGGGCTTTGCTACAGCTGGTACTGGTCTCACTGTAGAGAATGGAATGAGGGGTATCCTTGAATGTTAGCTTTTCCTGGGTTTTAAATTGATATAGATCTGTAACCAGTGGTATAGTAATAGGCAAATCTGAAGTTGGTGCTCTATTCTAGAAAAAGGAAAACTTTCTGAGGATGAGAAAAGAAAAGAAAAGAAAAGAAAGGAAATAGAGGAGCACTAAATTAAAAGGTGCAAAACTAAACCTTGCATTTTGTAAGGAGTTGCTGCTGAGACTTCTCTTATTGCTAAGTCTAGATCTATAAGTGCTTACACAGGGACCTCCAAAAATGTTAACCAGCCTGTTACAACAGTTAATATTTGCATTCTAACCTGAACAATCCCTGGTTATACTGAGAATATTGTTTTTTTTTTTTAATTGATGAACTACCCCAACTTACTTAAAGTGAAAATTTTTAAGAAGTCTAATGAGCTGTTACCTAAGAAACGATGGAAGAGTGGGTAGAATCGAGGATTCTAATATGTCTTTTTAAGTAGACTTCGAGAGAGGGAAGTGAGTGACAACTTCTAGGACAATACCATGGGACTTGGGACTACAATGAATAATGAAACTAGACTAATATGTTCATCATTTGTATTCTCCTTAGGCTCAGTGGCTCTCCTTCTTTGTGGTAAGTTTTTTAAATACTTTAAAAAGATTCTGATGATATTTTATAAAAATATATACAAAATTTGACATTCTATATTCTGCCTGAGTATTACTAATTTTTTTCTCCTTAATTCATAAGAAATTATCTTTTTTGGTGTTTTAGGGAATTTTAATGTGCACTTCACATTATAAACTCACTTTTAGATAAAAATCACAATAAATGATTTAAACTGGCAACTATTTCCAGATTTTAAATTTGAAAAGTTTAGTTAACATTAACATTTGGTCTTTTACATGATCTGGCCCTATCAAAATAGGCTGGTTTATTCTGCAGTAGAAAAATATATTTCACACCTGAGAGTGAAATGTTGTTATGCAAAGTTGTGGGATCCTAGTGCCCTGAGTTCCTAATATTATCCCAGTGGCAAGAATATTACTAATAAAACTAGAAGGAACAGGAAAGCTCAGCAGAACTTGACTAGAATCCTATGGTCAAATGCTTGGTGCTTTAGATTAAATGTGGACTGAACTGACTCAGGAAAACCTTACGCCCAAGTATGATTATTAGAAATTCAATAGTTCTATGGCTCAGGAAGGATAGGTATAGAAGTAACATACCATATTCCCCATCACAATAGGGCCTATGATCACTTCAAAACAATTATAGGTCACATTTTTCTGGCATTTGATACTTGCTGTTTTGTTTTCTAGGTCTTTCTGCAGGTTTAGTAATTCTTATCGTCTTGATTATTGTCACCTTACACATGATAGTAAAACACAGAGAACGGTAAGTTTAATACATGCTTGACCAAAATGCACAAAAGGTTTGTCTTCTTGCCTGAAACCAAATAGAAGCTCAAGTTACATAAAATGAATATAGCAATGTTAATTGGAATTAAGTATTTTGTGCATATAGAAGAAAGTCCTGTCTGTAAGATCTTAAAAGATATCAAGCACTTATTTTATTGGAATGTTTATTCAGATGATACATTATAAAAAATCTAGGAAAAAAAAAATCCTAGTGGTAACAACTGCAAATATTTTGGTATATTCCTTCCTGATCTTTCTCTTTTCCTCTTTTTAAACTGAAATTTTGGCAGTTTAAAAAGAGAAAAATTAACTCTTCTGCCTTAACTTTTTTCATTTAGCCTATTGTATATATATACTTTTTTTTGTCTCTTTAAGCCATATTTTCTTTTTAGCTACTTGATAGCATATTGTTCTTAAATATTTCTGTACTGTGGAAATTTTAGATTGTTTCCACATTTATTCTGATAACAAATAAAAATGAGAAACACTTTTAAATAACCTTTTCACATATTCTTATTTCCTTATTATAGATTTATACACTAGGGAAAATTTTTATTTATTTAAAGTGCTTAATAAATATTGCCAAATGATTTTCTAGAAAGTTTATTTTAACTTAATCATATATCAAATAATTACTATATATGGACATGTGTTTCTGGCCTCCTTTTTATGCTTTATTGATCTATTCTTCCATCACAAATCACTTCATATTTAATTAATATAGCTTTCTACTACTATAATATTTGGTAGGGCAAGAATCCCCTTGGAATAATTTTTTTAGGATTTTCCTTTCTATTCTCTTTCATTTGTTTCTTTTTGTATATTGTGATTGCATAAAGTCTATAGATTAATTCACAAGAAATTGGCATCTTTTCTGTAATGTCTTCCCATTCAGAAACATACTAGGCCTTTCTATCTGTTCAAGTAACCTTTCTCTCACTCAGTATTTGTTTTAAGACTACTTAAATATATTACTAGGTTCTCTGTTTTGTTATATTACATGTTATTTACATTTTATTTTTAATTTATTAATTTTTTGGTACATTTGAATCTATTAAGTAATACTGCCATAGTGTGTTATGTGATATTTGGTAAAGACACAAAACAAATGGTTGGTACTTGGGAATTTTGATCAAAGTTCAATCATGGAGGACATGTTTCAGGTGAGCCTCAAAAGAGTATAGACAAGAGGGGAAAGGTATTCAAGGTAGAAGGAGCAGTTTAAGTAAAGACCCAGAGGCTTGTCATTCCATCGTATTGTGATAACTACATAAGCAATGTGAAATGACAGCGAAATTGTATGAATGTGTTTGAAGGTGAAGGTGACATAGGTTTGGGTGGAGGCAAGGGTATAAAATATTCCTTTGCCACATAAATGTTGAGGCAATTGCAGAATATTATGATATGTGAAAAAGATATATTTTTAGCAGATGACATCATTCCATATCAGCCTGGGAATGTTCTATGTGCATAAGTTCTCGAGCTTCTGTACTTTCAAGTATTAGGAAGATAATCAGGTGACGTCTTACTAAGTGTCAAATTCCAGTGAGAGACAACCAACTCTCATCACCCCAAACACGTCACCCACAAATTCCAGAAAAATTTCTTTAACATACCAAGTCACCTGGTGCCATCTGATTATATTGTTCATAGTTGTATAAGCCTAGTGTAGGCATCAGACACGAAAGGGTTACACTGAAACTGTGTAATGATAGAATCGGTGAACCTGAGTAGTTTGTTCTAAGCCTGGGAGGGCCTGAGCATGGCAGGTCTGGCAAGGGTCTACAGTTGGGTAGTACTTCATACTAGTGCTTACCAGAGGGTGTGCCACATAACCCTGGTGTTGTGAATAACTTCAGGAGAAAAGGTGTTCTATGGCCAAATAAGACTAGGAAAATACTGCATACCATACATTTCTCATGAAGATTCACAATCACCATGAGAATATTTACAGAACCTTGTTTAATTTTCTTTTAAAACAGAGTCTCCCATACTAACCAGATGGCACAACTCTTTTTTTCCTCATATAATGCTTTTGACATCCCTTGGAACTAATGTTCCATTTAACAGACATTGGGGAAACCTAGGAAGGTGGTCAGGAGCTAGATCCTCAAAAGCCTACAGGCCCTGACAAGGAGTTAGAGTTTATCCTGTAGAGTCTTACGCAAGGAAAAAATATGTTCAGATTTGCATTTCCAAAAGAAAGGGCAGGACTGGGCTGTCAGCCAAAGTGACAGTGGCAGGAATCAAGAGGGTGGTACGGATGTAAGAGATATTGTCACTCTTAAAAAGATAGGATTTCTGGGATTGAGTGTGTTGCTGAAAGTAGGGAGGAGGAGGTATACATGGAATCAAGTGGAGGTCACTGAGTGGTCCCAGGTTTCACAAAAAGAAGAGAGGGGCAGGTTTGTAGGGAAAGAAGTTCAATTCTGACCTGCCACTTGTGGCACCAGTGATGCAGAGTGTGAGAGAGGGGCCTGGACTCAGGTAGGTGACATTTAAATTTCAGTTTAAGCCTTGGGACCAGAAAGAACATAAAAGGTAAAAATAGGCATGAAAACCGATCTCAGAAGGACAATAATGCTTAAAAGGCAGGATGGGAAGGAACAATCAGAGGTAGGAAAGCTAGGAGAGAATAGTTTCATAGAATTCAGGAGAGAAAAAGGTCTCAAGAAAAAAATAGGGATATTTTTTGGCTTCCCTCACAGGAAGTAAGAAAATATTTTTAGCCAAGAGTAATTACGAATTAAAATAAATAGAAAATGTGGTCTCTATCTCTTTCCTTCATGCTTCTAAATTTGCTATCAGGACATGGCATGTGTAGGAAATTTTGCAGCCTTTAGAAATGCCTACAAGCTCTAATAATTTATAATGTTCCAGTCTAATTATTATTAAGTTTGTTAACACAATTATAGGACATACTATTATTTACATGCCTCAATTGATATGAACCAAACGTATATGTTAAACTAAATTCTGAAGCATTACTCTCATTTTATTTCCATTTTCTAACCGACATTGATGTATTTTCTGATAGTTGATATAGACATTTCAGCTGTCTTAAAGACTTTTTGTGAGATGAGGAATCATTAAAAATGGATGTCTTGTACAAAATTTAATATTTTGTAATACTTTATTTCAGAGGTCCACATGATAGTAGAAACACATTGTATTGTTCTTTGCTAATTTAAGAAAAGTGGTTGTAGAAGCACAGTGAAATATATATGCTTTCAAAGACAACAAAACTAAAATTGCCCTTAAGAATCATTTAAAGCTTTTAGTACTGTATGACTGTGTCAGGATTTTGAATTAAACATCAAATACAAAAATTTTTTTTAAATTAAATTGAAAGATTGTGTCCCAAATTGGTAAATTTATGATATCATAAAATAAAAGCTGCTTTTTGATTTTTTTTCAAGCCTGAGGATCATAGTGACTAGTCATCGAGAGTCCTAGATCTGAGGTAAAGCTGCTTAATGTCAACTTCTGACTTGGACACTTAGCAGCCTAGCAAGTTACTTATTTCCAAAACATGGGGATTATGATTACTTCATGGACTACCTAGGACAATAAAATATAATCATCCATGAAAAGTACTTGCAGTGTTTTTGGGAATTCTTGAAAGAAAACAACTGTTACAACTGTTACATCTTTATAGTAATCATGTCCAATAAGTAAAGATTTTACTTTCTTCTTCTTCTTCCATTCAGCAATTATTATACAAATAAAAGACCTACAGAAGGAGATCTTCATTTAGAAACACGACAAGTGTATTCTGTTGATCCATACAACCCAGCAAGCTAATCAGAAGATGAACTGGTATCTAAAGAAATTGAAATAGTTTTGTTAATTTCTGTCAAAATTTTCCTCAATTTCTATTTATCAACAAGCATAGTACTAAGTATATATGGTCCAACTGCACAATTTTTTTAGTAATAATTCATAGAAATTATTAACTTACGTGTGTCCTATTGCCAATTAATGTCCCTATTTTTTAATTCATTCATCCATTCAACAAATACTTAAATAAGTAAAAAATTATTTAAAATAACATAAGAAGATGGTAAGTATTATGAAGAGAAATAAAGCAGGAAAAGGGGATAATAAGAGCGGGGTACATGGAAGGGAACTCCTCACTAAGAAAATGGCATTGGAGCAAAGACTTGAGTGAAGTAATGTGCCAGCCTTGTAGGGGGAAAACATCCTAGGGAAAAACATTAAGTATAAAGACCACAAGATATTATATGCTGTCCTAGATGCACACCAGGCCAGTGTGGCCTTGTATGGACTGACCAAGGGAGAAAATGGTAGTGATGAAATCAGAGAGGTGAGGGGAGGAAGTTGGGGATGATCTATCATGAAGAGTTTGCCAGGTCATTGTAATTAGATTGGTGTTTATTCTGAGATGGAAACCACTGGAGGGTTTGAAGTGGAGTAAATGATCACCTTAACTGCTGTGTTAAGAATGGAGTATAGAAAGACAAGGGAGAAAGATGAGGAATCGATGAGGCCTCTAGCACAATAATCCAGGTAAGAAGTTCTGAGTGGCTATCACCAAGCTGGTGGGAAGAGGTCAGGTTCTATATGCATTTTTAAGATAGTGACACTAAGCTTTGCTGACAGTTTGTATCAGAATATGAGGGCAAGGGAGGAGTCAATGACAATGCCATGGTTTTTGGCCTGAGCAAGTGGAAGGATAGAATTGCCACTAATTAGGTTAACTGAGAATGTGAAAAGCAGGATTGGGGAGAAAAGCTAGAAGTTCCACTTTGGAGATGTGAAGTGTGACATATCAAATAGACATCCAAGTAGAAGTGTCAAGAAGGCAAGTGGATGTACAAAATAGGTCCAAGCTCAAAGTAAAAACTTGGGCCTTGTCAGTAAATAGACATAAATTAAAAAAAAAAAAATTGAATAAGATCACCAGAGGGGCGAAAGAGCCTGGGTAAAAGAAAAGGTCCACATGCTGAGCCTTGGATCCTCCAACATTTGGACTCATGGGTTGAGAAGAAACCAAAAAAGGAGTGAAACAGCAGCCTCTGATACAGGAGAAAACCCCCAGAGTTTTGTGTCCTAGAAGCCATGCGAAGGAAGGATTTTAAGGAAGGAGTGATCGACTCTGTCAGATGCTGCTGATAGATCAAGAAACATGAGCCGTGAAAAGTCCCCGTTATATTTAGCAGCACAAAACTCTTCAGTGAACTTGACAAGAACTGTTTTGGTGGAGAGGAAGGAAGCAAGACCCTGATTGAAGTGAGCTTAAGGAAGAACAAGAGAAGACAAACTGGAGACATCAACTACAGCCAACTCTTTCAAGGAGTTTTTCTATAAGGAAGAGCAGATAAGTAGAGTGATGGCAAGAGTAAATAAGTTAAGGAAAATATTTTTAAGAGTGGAAAAACATATGATTGTATCGATGTCTGCTAATAAGAACGATCTAGTGGAAAGGGGGAAAATGATGGCAGTAGAGAAAAGGCAAAACTACTGGAGCAATGTCTGGGAAAGCCTGAAGGAACGGGATATAGTTCTCAAGCAGGGGAGTGCAGAATTTATGTGGGAGTGTGGCCTTAGTAACAGAAGGGAGGGCAGAACATATAGGTGCAGATGAAGGCAGGTGGGGAGATGTGACAGTGAATGTATGTGTGGAAGTTCTCTTCTAATGATTCTGTTTTCTCAGTGAATACAAAGCAAAATAGTCATCTGAGAGGAAGATTGAGGAAGGAGATGATAGGGATTTAATAGGAGAAGGCATGAAATAGCCACATTGAGAGCTGATGATTGAAAGATAGAGTATAGAAAGGTTGACAAGCAATATGAAAGGTCCTGCTGAGGCTCCCAGGAGAAAATGGAGGAGAACAATTGAAGTTTTATTATGCCCAGGCATTATGTCATGGGACTTTCATGCCTTATCTCATTTAGCCCCAATTGCAATATTAAAGGATAAGTATTATCTCAGGATAATACTAAGGTGAGCATACAGTACCTGAGATAAGAAAACCAAGGCTAAAATGTTCTCTTGGCCAAGGCCTCAAAGTCAGCAATTGGCAAAGGTAGAATTCAAGTTCAAATTCATTTTCAAACTGCTTTCTCCTACAACATCTATAAAACATAAAGATACCACTTCTGCCCTCTTGGAACTTATTGTAGTAAAAAAAAAAAAAAGACATATGTATATCATAGTGTAAGAATACATGTTATAAACAAGATATAGAAAAACTGGTCTAGCAGTGGAGAAGAAAAGGTTACTTGCTGCTGGCAAATTGTAGAAAAAGTAAAGAGAACATGAGAAGCCATGCCAGAGTGATCCCTAAATCCAAACCAGTGGGGGTCTAGAATAAAGCTGTTACATAAGTATTTGTTGAATAAATATATGAATGAATGAAATTAGACTATTGTTTGAGTTTTTCCCTCAATTTTATCCATATTTATCAATATAAAATGTAACTATTGTTTACTCCAGGTCATATTATCTGAAGAAGGACCTCTTAGTAGAATGATATCTTCTAATAGTCTCTATGCATTAGTAATAGCACTTATAATTGGTATACACAGGGAATGTTAATACTCCCATTATTTAAACTTTGATTTGCACTGTGGTATTCATGCTGCCACCTTAACGCAAATTATCTATTTCAGTGTGCCTTCTTGCTTGGAATCCAAGCAAACTGAACATGGTCTGGAAAGAAACCATTCGAGTATCAGCAAGTCTATTTGTATGGTCTCGGCATCAATTAAATGATTTCATAAGCTACAATTTCCTATATGCACTTATTCTCAAGAAGACAAAGAAAGTTTGCTTAATGATAAAGATGGGAGCCCAATTTCCCTGCCACATAATCTTCAAGTTTTTAAAGCCTCACTTGTGATGTGCCTAGAGTCAGGCTATGACTATAAACAATTACATAGCTCTTAAAGTGTCACTTTTTTAAGGAAGGCACTAAAAAGAGCTGAGCTGTGCTTGTGTCTAGACTCTTCGTTTTGTAATCAGCATACTTACTGTTACCATGTACTTTTTGTCACAATATGATTTTAATTATTTAAATAAAGTGTGAAGCATTTCCTGTGGTTATTATGCACATACCTTTGTTGGGAAGTTTGATTTTAATAGTAGCATCCTTCTCAGATATGGTTAAACATTTCACTTTTATTTCTACTTAGTTTGAGTTTTTTTCACAATCTACTGCCTTTGATTAGTGGTTTATTGGCTATTGTTTATTGGTTACTGGTTTATTTGCTGCCTTTCCATAATCACTCAGTAATTCCAATTTGCACATTTTTTTTTTTAAGTTATGGGAGTCAAGTTTTAATTCTAAAGTTTTGGTGTATAATTCAAGCTCTGGATGTTTCCTTGGCAGTTTTGTCAAAAGCGCTGGGTGATTGTAAAATATCACTTAATAATATGTATATTAGTCATTCAAATACATTTTATATTTTAAAAAAATCTTGCCTTTTTGATTTTTTTCTGGAGTCAATGAACTATTGAATACAAACATAGTCTTAGGGTTTTTAGAGTACTTAATTTAAATTTATGCATTCTGGATCCTATCACTTTGTCTTTTTGGCCATAGTTTCAATTCACAAATTCAATTTCCTCATCCTCAAGACTTTCTCATACTTGTCCAGCAGACACCTTCCCCAGCTCATCATCATGCTTTTCCACTCTGACCACACTCTTAATTCCAGCTGTCAATTTTTTCCATTCCAACATTTAAACTATTGAGGAAATAAAACCTTGCTCCCTGGCTACCACAAATTCACTCTCCTCATCTTTTCCTAGAGTATGTATGTTCTTTGGCATCTTTTTTGTTTTTATTTTAGTTGTGATAAAAAGCATATAACTTAAAATTTACCATCTGTACCATTTTTAAGTATATAGAACTGTTAAGTATATGCACATTATTGTGCAACAGATCTCCAGAACTTTTTCATCTTATAAAAATGCAATGCTATCCCAATTAAACAATAACTCCACATTCTCCTTTGCCTCCAGTCCCTGGCAACCACCATTCTACTTTCTGTTTCTATGAACTTAACTATTTTAGATACTTCATATAGGAGGAAACATACAATGTTTACCTTTATGTGACAGTTTTATTTTACTTAGCATAATGTCAAGGTTTGTCCATGTTGTAGCATGTGTCAGAATGTTTTTCCTTTTTCAGACTAAATAATATTTCATTGCACATATACACAACATTGTCTTTGTACATTCATTTGTTGATAAACATTTGACTTATTTTCTCCTCGGGGGGGTTTGCAAATATCTCTTTAAAGTAGTGCTTTCAGTTCTTTTAGATATGTATCCAGAAGTTGTATGCTATTGAGCATCTTTTATTCATTCACAGTCCCACTTTTATTTCTCTAAATTATCTGTTCTTATACCTCAATCCGTCTAGTCTATTTTCCCTTCCTCTCTATTGTCCACCTTCTCTTATCAGATATTGCAGACATCACAAGGTAACAATAAATTCCTCTCCATCTCCCAGCTTATCTATATCCACTCATCTATATCCTCATTTCCACCTACCACTTTTCACAGACTATACTGTTCTCTTTCATCCCTTTCTCTTTCTTCTAGGACATTGCTCCATCAGTTATACCTTCTTTCATTACTGCCTTCTTTCCATCTGCAAACCTGCTCAAATCAGAACTCATTCATCTGTGACACACTGACTTAAACCAAAACAGGGTTTTATTCTATCACATGACAGAAAAGGTCAAGGATACAACTGGCTTCAGTCAAAACAGGAATTAAATATTCAAAGCCTATCATCAGGAATCTGTTCTAGCCCCTGGTTCTGCTTTTCACTGCTGGCTTCATTCTCTGGACACTCCCTAAAAATGTAAAATATTTGCTGACAATGGCAAGCACACATCTCATCAGCTTAGCATTCCAGCACAAGGAATTTCTCTTTTCCAATGATTCCTTCAAAAGTCCATGCATTAGCTTGATTTGTCCATATGAGGTCACATGCCCCCAACTGAAGCACTTACTAGGGCCAGGACAGTGAAATAGCAGATGAACAAGGCCTGAACTGCCTGCCCGTGCTTGGAGCTGGGGGTAGGATTGATCAACAGTTCTCAGGTAGGGTGATCACAGTGCCATAGAGGACATTGGCAATATCTGCAGACACTTTTTTGTTTATTACAGCTAGAGGAGGGGTGTGTTTTGGCATCTAGTGAGTAGAAGCCAGGAATGCTGCTAAACATCCCACAATGCACAGGATGGTCCCCCACGACAAAGAATTACCTGGTTCAACTTGTCAATAATGTCACAGTGGAGAAACTATGGTCAATTATGAACCACAAGGAACTATGGAAAAGAGGGAATTTCCCAAAGGAAAAGCAGGGACCAATTCCAGAAGAAGGGGCCCAGTTAAAGCAACAAATATCCACCATTTCCTCTATCTGAAAACAAATGCTCCCCAAAGCACCTATGTTTCTCTTTTAAACTATCTCCCTTCTTTCAAACGGCAATTTTTTCTTAAAAAGTTGTTGACCTTAGCTACCTTGATTATTTCACTCATTCTTTCAACAAATAATTATGTAAAATCCTTCTGTGTGCTAAGCGATGTTTTAGGTTGTGGGATGTAGGAGTAATAAAATGATAGTCCTCATGTAGCTTTTATTCTAATGAGAAGAGAAAGATACCAAGCAGATTCACAGATGGTAATAAAATAAAAAATAAGTATAATTTTCTACATTATGTAAAGCAGAGAAAGAAAAAAGGAAGTTTTGAATGAATGTGCAATTGTTAATAGTGGCCGAGAAAGGCTCGTTGAAGGGGTCAGATATAAGAAAAGAACTCCTGGAGATGAGGGAGGAACTAGGAAAAAAATGGATGATGCTTTTTGTATTTGGAGAAATAATGTGTGCATGCTTATGATAAAAATCCATAGAAAGAGGGAAATAATGAAACTAAAGAGAGAGAGGAGAATTCTTGGAATGATGTCCTTGAACAAGTGAGAGAAAATGAACTTTAGGGCACTAGTGGAGAGAGTAGCCTTAGATAAGGGTATGAGCAGTATAACCGTACTAACAGGAGATAAAGAAGCTATACAGGTGACAGAGGTCTTCGAGTGAAGTGATGAGAGAAGTTTATGAAAATTCTTCTTGATTATTTCTATTTACTCTGAAAAAAAAAAAGAAGCAAAGCTATAGAGAGATATTAAGAATGATATAGCGGATGTCAGAGTTCAATGTCAATATAAAATATCTGAAATAGTCACTTAAGAGAATGAGAGAGTAAATGAACTAAGCAAATATAGTAGAAATACCTGGCAGCATTACAACAGCCCAACTGAAATGAGTTATTAAAGTTACGACTAGTCATCAGAAATATGTGTTTTTCTTCAGTCCCATTCAGAACACTGAGAACAGGGACAAAACTGTAGAGAATTGATTCTAACCAGAATTATTGTTTATCTAATGAATATAATAAAGTGAGAGAAGGGAAAGGCAGCTGAGGTTGTATGAGGTTCTATGTAATGATTATAATGACGGACCATAAAATTTAACCTTGTAAATATGAAAGTAAGGACACTAAGAGGTTTGAGACTGAAATATTATAAGATCAATGGGTTGTAAGTACTGAGAAATATGAGGATTTTTGAGTCAGGGCAAACAAGAAGGACAGGATTGGTGGTTGGACAGTGGAATGGTGGAAATTCTGGAGGGGCTGCAGTTATTAAAGTGGAGAAGATCTAAAGTAAGATCAAGGACATAAGTTGTGGAGTATAGTAGAAGATTACTGACAGAGAAGATCTAGGTTTGAAAGTTCAGGTATTTGAAAATACTATCATTATGAATATTGAATCACTGAGAACAATGACAGGATTAAGAGTAGAGAAGCTTGCTGTGCTCAAATCTTTAAGGAATAAGGGGAGAAAGCAGAGGCTAGGACATTAGTGCAAAAGAAGTGCTAATGAGTGGTGTATTCTAATCTCAGGTGACGTAAGGCTGGAAAATGGAATCTTCTATTCCATTTTCCTCAGCTTCCTATCATCTGGCTTCTTCTTTTATTGCTCTGTGGTGAATACCTTGAAAGGATGATCAGACCCTTGAGAGAATGATATTGGACTTATTTAAAAGGAGGTGCAATAAGAGTTATTATCAAAGTATGTATTTCTTGCAATAGAGCCTTTGAAGAGAGCCTAATGGAAACTAATGGAAAATAGAAAGCATACCTGAAGGCTACTCTATTTAGACCGTGAGACATAGCAGTCCTACATAATACATAGAAATAAACACAAGTGGGCAGCCAAAATGGGAAGACAGAAAAACAAGTCCCAAATGAAAGAACAGAACAAAGCACCAGAGGAAGAACTAAACAAAATGAAGACAAGCAATCTACCAGATGTATCCTTTAGAATCAAAAAAAGAATCTAAAGCTATCCTTTAGAGTCAAAAACACTGGTTATAAGGATGCTTAATGAACCTAGGGAAAGAGTAGATAAACTCAGTGAGGACTTTAACAAAGAAATGAAAACATAAGAAAGAACCAGTCAGAAATGATGAATATAATAACCGAAATGAAGAATACATTAAAGAGAATCAACAGTAGATTAGATGAAGCAGAGGATCGAACCAATATCACAACAGCAAAAAAAGAAAAATGAAGATAGTTTCAGGAACCTCTGGGACATCAAGCATACCAACATTTGAGTGCCCATTGTATGGGTACCAGAAGGAAAAGAGAGAGAGCAAGGAATTGAAAACCTATTTGAAAAAATAATGACAGAAAACTTGCCTAACCTGGTGATGGAAATACACATACAAACCCAGGAAGCACAGAGTCCCAAACAAGATGAACTCAAAGAGGCCCACACCAAAACATGTCATAATTAACATGCAGACAAAGAGAGTATCTTAAAAACTTCAAGGGAAAAGCAGTTACTTATAAGGGAGCTCCCATAAGACTGTCAGTTGATTTTTCAACAGAAAATTTGCAAACCAGAAGGGATTGGCATGAGATAGTCAAAGTGATGAAAAGTAAGGACCTGCAACTAAGATTACTTTACCCAGCAAAGTTATCCTTTAGAATCAAAGGACAGATAAAGAGCTTCCCAGACAAGAAAAAGCTAAAGGAGTTCATCACCACCAAGGCTGTATTATAGGAAATGTTAGAGGGACTTTGTTAAGAAGGAAGGAAAAGTTTAAAAAAAAAAAATTAAAAAAAGATGAACATTTGAATAAAAAATGGCAAAAACCACATATCTAGCAACAATTACTTTAAGTGTAAATGGATTAAATGCTCCAATCAAAAGATAAGGTGGTTGAATAAATAAGAAAACAAGACCCTTACATATGCTGCCTACAAGACACAATTCAGATTGAAAGACACACACAGACTAAAAATTAAGGGATGAAAAAAAGATATTTCATGAAAATGGAAACTAGAAAAAAGCTGGAGTAGCAATACTTATACAAGACAAAATAAACCTGAAAACAGAAGCTATAGCAAAACACAAAGAAAGACTCAGTAATCCCACTTCTGGATATTTATTTGAAGAAACCCAAAACACTACTTTAAAGGGACATATGAATCCATATGCTCATTGCAGCATTATTTACAATAGCCAAGATATGGAGGCTACCATCCATTCATCTGTTGAGTGTCCATCAACAGATGAATGGATGGTACACGTATAAAATGGAATATTATTCAGCCATAGAAAAGAATGAAATCTTGCCATTTACAACAACATAGATGGACCTAGAAGGTATCGTGCTGAGTGGAGTAAGTCAGACAGAGAAAGACAAATGTCATATGTAGAATCTAGAGAACAGGATAAACAAACAAACAACAGAAACAAGCTCATAGATATGGAGAACATTTTGATGGTTGTCAGAATGGGGGGTTGGGTGTAAAGGGAAGGGGATTGAGAGGTACAAATTAGTAGTTACAACATAGTCATGAGTATGCAGAGTATAGCATGGGGAATACAGTCAGTAGTATTATAATAACTGTGTACGGTGTCAGATGGGTACTAGATTTATCAGAATGATCACTTCATAAGTTATATAAATGTCTAATCACTATATTGTGTACCTGAATTAATATAATATTGTTTGTCAACTATCATTGAGGAAAATAAAAATATAAAAATTAAAAAGAAAAGAAGCATATCTGGCATTTGAGACACTGCCCTTTCTTAGTTAGTGAAGGTAGGAGCTGAGACTTGAGTAAGAAGGACAAATGAAGTAAGACAATGTTCTAGAATCTTTGTGTGCGCTGAGGCTACACTTGTTGAGTGACATAGGTTTGTGGGACTGTGGGTCTCCATCTGTGAAGCCGCATTGAATAGAGAATAGTTTTCCACCTCTAATGTCTTTACTCTACCATGAGTAATAGCTACGTATAGAGGATAAAGGAGCTAACAAATTTACTAAAATGGCGCTACAATATTTTTTTAAGTTTCTTCCTACTCCCCTCTCTACAGTATTTAATATTTGGAATTCCTCCACTCTTCACACACATCATTCCAACTCTTGCTTTAGAAACAACTGACGTTCGTTCCTACTAATTTTTATATCTGGGGTTCTTGTCTCAGGGGCCCACAGACCTTTGAAGGTTCATGGCTACAACTGACTTTCAATATAACTAGTTCCCTTTGTATTCCCATGAACTTTATTTTATGCATTTCAAGATAATTCTGAGAAGGGATCCACAGGCTTGACCAAACAGGCAAAAAGTCCATGATACACAAAAATGTTAAAAACCTCTACATGGATGTGGTTTACATATTTCAGTGCTATTCTTCCTATTACTTATTCTATGTGTTATTCCTTAACAATTTTACCAATTCCTGAGATTCTGACCGTCCTCCAACCATTTCCCTTTCAAAAGGTTTCTTCTTGGTCCTTTCTGGAAGTCCAGCTTCATAATCAACAAACTTCCTATAACATTCTCACACCCCTGGACCTCACTAAACTCTATCTGTCCCATATCTGTCTTTTTTTGGTTAAAAAAAAACAGAAGCCTTTTATATTTTCCCTTGATTGAGCAATCCTCTCTTTCCCATATTATTTTGTTGTTGTTGTTACTACTATAACACGTTACCTTGTAGGTTAAAATGCCACAGATTTGTTCTTTTGCAATTCTGGAGGAGTCCAAAAGGAGTCTAACAGAGCTCAAACCAAGGTGTTGGCATGACTGAAAGCTCTAGGGGAGAATTCCTGACTTGCCTCTTCCAGCTTCCAGAAGTAGCTGTCATTCCTTGGTTTATACAGCATCATTCCAATCTCTGCTTCAGTCATTGTCTTCCGCTCTGATCCACTGCCTTCTTCTAACAAGGACCTGCCATTACATTGCCAACCCAGATAATCTGTGGTTATGTCCCTGTCTCAAGATTCTCAATTTAATCACATCTGCGAAGCCTCTCATGTAAGGTAACATATTCACAAGTTCTGAGATTAGGGCGTAGACATCTTTGAGGAGCTATTATTCAGCCTTCTGCAGACCCTCCTTCTTCTCATCCTTGAATTCTTAACCTGCTGCCCCAATGGTGTCCCTCCCACAGATTTTTTACTTCAATAAGTAGTAAAACCATTCATTTAGAATCCCAGGTTTAATTATTGATTCCTTTCATTTTTTCACCACTAACTTTCAGAAAGAAAGTAACCCAAATACAACGCACTAGCAAATTTCGTTCATTCCATTTCCAATATCAAATCTCACCTTGATGATTTCATAGCCTCCCTACTGGTCTCCGCATATACTATTGCTTATTCCATTCCAGTCTCCATAACTATAGACAGAGATACAATTAATGTAAATATGATTGATTCACTCTCTTTTAAAAAAAAATTTTTTTTTGATGGCTTGGTATATCTCAATTCAACACAAAGAACTTGGTTCTTAATAGTCCCAGTATACTGTACATGGTGTTTGCAGCTGTTGCTTCAACACAGACAGCAGGCTTTCATGAGCTGACCTACCCACGCAGATTCCTTCAAAGGGCAAAAGGGTGGGCGTATGGAAGCGGAACTGCGGAATCCACCGCCTTTGTCTGGAACTGCCCATCCACACACGTGGAATATATCAAGGATATGAAGTGTTGCCACATTTAGTTCCTGTACACCGGTCCCTAAGGTGGTCTCTGGGAGCCAAACTCTCTAGAAACAATGCAAATTGAGCATAAGCAAGACCTCACCTATTAAGAGGAAGCTGTGGTCAAAAGCTTTTTGTCCCGGAAACCCGGCCGCGCTCCCCAGACCCTGGGGCGCAGAGCCTGTGGTCTGTCCGGTTGCTACGCTTTCCCATGACTTCGATTTTCTTCCAGATCTCATCATATTACTAGAGGTGCTTGAGGAAGATGGGAGCCTCTTCTCTGAGGAACCCGGAGCCCCGCCGGCCGCTGGCGCCTCCACTCTCCTGCTCCGGAGGAGCTCTCCTGGCAGTCCTGGTGCTGCTCGCGCTGCCGGAGGTCTGGGGTGAGACTCAGGCGGGCGTGGGGAGCGGCTCCAGTGGGCGAGGCAGCCGGGGTGCAGAGGGCACGCGCCGCGCTGGGCACTTGGGTCCCGGGGTGTTGCTTTCAGAGGGCTAAGCGCGCGAGAAGGCGGCGGCAGGGGAACTCTGGGATCCCGTCTGTGTCCCTGGACCCTTGCTGCCTCTGACTAAAGGTTGAGTTTTCCTCTGCAGGGGCTTGTGTCGTCCCCAGCGCATAGGAGGGTGCAGACGCTAACTGGGTGCTTCATGAAACCCCTTGCCTTTGTGTACTAACAAAGACTGGCTATGGCAGGACGTGGCGCTTATCCTGATGAAAGAAAGGGGTTTGGAAATTCGACATAACTAAGCTGAATCCTAGCAACTTCTTAACCGTGAGGAAAGTTACTACCCTGTCTGAGTGTGTCTCCTCATCTGCGAAGTAGGAACACTGATATCTCCACTCATGCTGTTGCTACCTAAAAGGCATAAAGTGTGACATAGTGCCTGTCACTTAATCAATTTCTATCCCCCAACCATTAGCTTTGCACTTTGTTCAAGAGGGTGTTTGGACAAGCTATCCTGGGAGTGCAATTTCCACCTGAAAACTGTCCCGCATTGGGCTATATTCATCCCACTCACACCCCAAACCAGCACCGCCATCATTAAGGAGCACTTCCAGAGCGTCTGCGTTAGTTAGGACATATCTCATGCAGGGCCCTTGGATTAAAAAGCTAGCAGAGCCCCAGAACCCTCAGTGTAGCTAGTTGCAAGTCGAAGGTGCTGTAGAGATGTTTACTTATTGTCCCATTTTAGTCATGCGTTTGGTACAAGACAAAGCTTATTATAGCTATTATTCAAATCTTGAGGCCACATCTTACTTTTCTTAAACTTCAAATTAGTAAACTCCTTCCATGAGACCCTTCTGGATCTCCCAGATGTCTTTTTAGTTGTTTAGACTCATTGGCAACATCTCAGTTGAAGTTGAGTCTTGACTATTTTTGTCTAGCCTCTTCTTGACAACTCAGTTTGCTCTCACTAGAAATTTAGCATCGTTATTAGATGCATTCGTTATATGGTGCTTTTTCTTTCAAGAGCGTAAGAAAAAAGAAAAACCAAATTCCCACAAAAGTTAGCATTAATATTTTATATCCTTAGATATCAGAAAGTAGCCTGTCAGGTGAGGAAATGTGACAAGATTGAGAGTTTTATTTTCAGAAAGGAAGCACCCCAAGCACGTCAAGCAATCGGTTGTCAGTGCTTAGGAACTGTGCTGGACTTCGTAAGGGTCAGGCTCCCTTCTCACTGGTATGGTTTATAGTTTGCCCATGTTTATTAAATTATTGTTATAGAACAATTCCAGATGCTATTAACTGGAAAAAAATTTACTAAGGTTATCACAATAACCTCCTAATGTAGAAGAGGCTAAACTAAATAATCTAGTAATTTACTTGCCAAAGGAATTTAGATAAAATGCCAATGAAATGCTGAAATGCTGACAGCGTCATGGCACCTTGGATTTAAAAACAAGTATAAGAGAACTCTGCCTCCAAGGTTGATGCATAGGAAGTAAAGTAGTGGGTTTTATGAAATCTCCTTAATTAGGAGAGCAGTTTTCTGGCTTTTCCAGCCTCTGCTACTTACCAAATGGGAGTCTTAGACCTAGCAAGCCAAATAATGTCCCTACCTTTTAGTGTTCATGAGTATAAAATTAGCATAATTGACATCCTGCTATCTGAAAGGGTTGTGATAATCACATGAGGTAGTGTATGTAACAGTGTTTCATAACCTGAAAATCTCCATGTGGATCTAAGAAACCATGACTAGAAAGTCATGCAGGAGAGCCTAGAGCCCACAGGATGGTTAAAAGGGAGACATCTCAGGTCCAATGATCAGAAAAGGCTGAGTTGAAGGAGCCTGGATTTGGCAGCACTTAGGAAAGAATCTTAAAAAAAAAAAGTTTATACAGGATGATTCACAGAGATATATAGTTTATATAAAAATTAACACACTAGTTAAGCATCACTAGGACAGTGTTTAATATAGAGCAGTCTCTGGCGCCCTCACCTGGTCCTTGGGTCAGATCTCACTTTGTTACCCTGCTGTGTAGAGATAGATGCAAGGTTGGAAGGAGGGGTGGTCCAGTTTACTCTCTATGTTTTGTGACATATTTCTGTTTATATATGCTCAGATGAGAAGATATATGAGTTATATTACGTAGTTTTATCTAATATAATCTTCACAATTGAACAAGTGACTTCAGAATTGTCCTGCATAGAAACAGTAAGTGAGGTAATTCCACTAAGGTCAACTCAAGCAAACAAGAAAATGGCATAGCTGACACTACCCCCCGCACACACACACACAGATACACAAACACACAGAGACACACAGGTACCTACACATATACAAGCTCTTTGTCAGAGACATTAAGAGGAAGAAACACTGTCTAATCACAACTGGCTGAAATTTGACAAAAACAAAAATCTAGACAGTATCGAGAAACTAGTTGAAATATGGCTTCATATTCATCACTGTGACAGTATTTTGTCCCTTGAGATGTTAGTTGATGATCGCATTAAGTCATCATGATTAACAAAGCATTTAAAATGTTTACTTCATCTGCATCTTATTTCTTTAAATTTCTATTTATATAT